>NC_142443.1:26360606-26512121 GCF_059453495.1 Arachis ipaensis
TCAACAGATATGCAACGGTAAGCTAACAGTGTTAATTAATAGGCAGTCATGTGCAGAAAATTCTAATTCTTGTTACTTGGACAAGACCTACAACATGACTGATACTCAGAGAATGCAATGAAGCATGGTCAGTCCATCCCCAAGGCTCTAATTAGGATGAACTGCTCTGATACCATAATGCAACACCCTCACTATCAGAAATCACGCTTCCGGCTGCGCCACTCTGATAGCAAGAAGTATTACGACTACTTTACATACTAAATATTAAGATAGGAGCTTGTGATTCGACACTGTATCGCTGATTTCTTTTAAAACTGGAAATAAATACTTTATCTTAAGAAAAATATAAGCAGACATAGATTCATATACAAGACTCCTTACATAATATCTCATAATATAATATACATATAAAACATACAACTCCGATCCCTCTTACAAACTTGTAATAACAAAGACGAGGGAAAAAAATAATCTAATTAACACAACAACATATAAACCAAACACAGTACAACTCTTCTTAATGCTTCTTCATCCGGTTCTTGAAAAGGTAAAGCTGTAGGGGGGTGAGAACCTAACCACACGGTCTCACCACGAAGTTTCAAAGTTATCATAAGAAGATATTTAATAAGAAAACTATTTTCAAACTCAGTGATTATCGTAGCCTTATGGATCTTTTAAAAACCTATAGGTTATCGTTCAAAACCTTTTCAAAGAAACAATGTTTAATCAGTCAGAAATCCGAAACATTTCCTTTCTTATAAGAAAATCTCAATTAGAAACGAACCACACAATCAAACAACACAATCATTAATTCAGCACCAAAGTTCATTCTCAAATGTAGCACGCCAGGATAAACACAGGCAAGACAGACAAGGAAAGCATAAGTAGGTAGCAGTTACAGCAAGTAGTTCAAGTTGCAGTTAAGAACAGTTTAGCAATTAGGCAAACCAAAACAAGTTCAAACCCAAGCAAAGCATACAAATGCATATGATGCATGCCTGTCCTATAGCTGATAAGGCTCATCTGTCGGTTATCCAGCCAACCCGACAAGTCTGAATTGTCCTTAGACTGTCCCCCGACGTGCATCCCCAAGAGTCTATGCATAACTTTTTCTCAAATAATCAATATTGCTCAATGGGGGTAACATTCCTGGGAATTTATATAGTGCCCGATCACACTTACGTCGTAGGGTCAACAGAGTATCGAATTTTTAACCTGGTGCACGTGGTGGCAAGCCACGACACTTAATCCAGGGAACCTCGTATCTCGGATATTTCAAATTCAAAAGCCATATGAATAATTCAAAGATCATATCTCAACATTCTCAAAATCATAATCATTCATCAATCCAAATCTCATTTCCAAATTCATTTAAAAACCATATTTCAAAGAAAATCCTCATCAATCCTCATCATCCTTCTTTCCATCCCGTTCATTAATAATCCCTATTCAAAACACAATTCTTTCTTTGATAAATAAATCAATCTTAAAACATATAATGTTTAAAAACAAATCTTTCTGATTAGTTACTTCAAATAAAACTTCTAATTTTATAAAATTTTGGCAGCATCTCCTCTAAAACTTGGACACTGCCACCCTTTTCGGGTCCCAACCAAACCAAACCAAACCAAACGCCTGTTACTCAGTCAAATCACTTCCAATAACCATTATCACAACAACACTCAATCCAAGGAAATTGCAAAATCCAGAATTCAATCAACCAATCCTATAAATCGCAATTTAAACTGACTTCAACCAACAGCATCAATCAATAGTTAAGAATTCTCAGTCTTCTCAAACAGTTTCAAACCAAACCATTCCTCAAACACTTTTTGAATCATTTCCAAAATAGCAAATCATTCTCAATAAATAACCCGTTTTCAAATATCAAGTCCTTTCCAAATTTATTTTAAAATCAAATTCCGATATCAAATCGAATTTAATATCAAATCAAATTTCAATATTAAATCTTTTCTAAAATCAAACCGTTTCCAAAATTAACCTAAAAGGCAATAATAAATCTTCTCTAATAATTCAAGGAAAACCACTTTAACGACATCAATCAACTAATCCAAATATCCAACTTTCTCAATCGATCAGTTTATCATCAAACTAATAATCTCATTCAACCAAAATAACTCAATTCAATTCATAAGACTCACGAAATCACAAAAATATATTTTACGCGTTAATATCGATTTATAACAACCCTGTAATGTAAAATAGATTTAAGAAAAACCCTACCTCAAAGTCGAAACTCGTAAAACCAAAATGCATCAAAAACCCCTTTTCCTCGGCCAGTGACAGCAGCAGCCGTAATCTCAGCTTTATCCACTATCCGTAGCAGCAACCGCAACTCTAAGCGTGACACACAACCATCGGAACTCGAACCTACGTTATCAACATCTCAGAATCTTTATCAAATTCATAACAAAGCAGACATACACTAGCGGTGAAGGTTTTGAAAAAGATATGCTTACTTAACAAAGGAGAAACATGGAGACAAAGCAATGGCAGCAATTCCAAACTGTCTCCACGGCGGCTTCAGTCATGGTGAAAAACCTCAGTGGCAGCTGCAATAACATCGTAGTGATAACCATATCCCTAGAAATTGAAAGGATGGGAATCAAAAGCAAGAATACTCTTTACCAATGGCAGTGGCGGCAAATAAGAACTCCGACAATGGCTGTGGCAGCTCAGAAGTGACTCTGTCGGTTCAGCAGCAGCAGCAACTCTAATAGCTCGTTAGTACCATTAATATTATCACCTATGATAATTCTATTAGCAAACAGGGAAGGCAGAGCAGCAGTGTTAAATAGAAATATTGGTTTTCCTTACTCAGAACAGAAAAGACTAAGAAACAAAAATGGAAGCAGAGTAAGGGTTAAAGCTTACAGGTTCAAGAACAAGAGAATCGAAACCAGAAGAAGAAGGTTGGTGCTATCTTCGACTCTGATGGCGGTGCATGACTCACCGGCAACCGTGGCGGAAACGGCAAGGACGGTGGCTCCTCTGGCTCGCACGGTTCTTTCTCCCTCTCTCCCTCGCGTCGTTCTTTTCTCCACGGTGGAATCCAACAGGGACCGACAGCGATGGAAACCCCTTCTCCAGCGTCACTCTCGCTTGTTTTCCCCTTTTCTGGAGACGACGACGACGACTTCCAACAACAACAGCAGCAGCAAATTGACGGCGGTGAGGCACGGCAGCGACGGCTCAACCCTTCTCCGTGACAGTCCTGCCCTCCAACAGCAACAATGGATGCAAACTCCCCCTCTCTTCCCGATCCCCCTATTCGTGGCAACCTAGCGACAGCGACCATGGAGGCTGGAAGACGAAGCAACTCAGCGATGAAGATGCTTCCAGCGGCGGCGTGCAGTTCTGACGGCGACAAAAGTGCGAACGGCGGCGGAGCAGCGACGCGGCGCGGCGGTGATGACTGGATGTGGTCCCCCTTCTTCCCCTGCTCTCCCGTTCTCCCCTCTCTACCCTCTCTCTCTGTTTCTTTCTTTCTATCCTACTGCTGTTGGGTTTGGTCAGAGAAGGGAAACATTGGCGGTGGTTAAGGTTAAGTTAGAAGGTGTTAGGGTCTTTGGGGTTTAATTTGGGACAAAAGTGATAAGAATTTTGGGTAAATTGGAGTTTGGTCAATTTTAATAAAATTAAAGTATATTATATAAATTTAAAATCTAATTTGATCTTTTAAAATTATTTTAAAAAAATACTACTTAATTATCAATTTATTAATTAACTTTTAATCAAATATTCTAATTTAAAATTAGAGATAATATAATTTATTTTTTGTTTATAAAAATTAAAATATTAAATTTTAAAATTTTTATTATTTAACTAAATTGTATAAAATTCTTATTCTTTTACAACTGTTAAGCTGTATTATTTAATATAAAAAATTATTCAATAACTTTGAAATTAAGTAAAATTTTTAATTTAATTGTCAAAATTTTATTTAATTACTTTTAATAAAATAATTTCTAAAAATAAAGTCTTTAATAAATAAATAAATTGAAATTAATTCATAATAATATTTTTTCAAAAATTATGGGTTTTACCCCAAAAATTAAATATTTATATAATTAAATATTGTATTTTATAATTGATGATATTATTTTTTATTATTTTTAATAAAAAATTATTAATAAGTGCTATATTAAAATAAAAAATTCTACTAAAAATAATAATTTTATATTTGATATCATTCATAATAACTAAAATTCTAATTTTTATATTTTATTAATATAAAAAATATAACATGAACAATATAGATCAGTTATTCTAATATTTTTTATATATGTATTTAAAATAAATTAGTGAATAAAATATATAAAATATTTATACTAATATATAATTTATTTAATATGTTATTATTTTAATATCATAAAAAATAAATAAATGTTGAAATAATTTAATTTTTATATATATACCTTTTTACTATTCAATTAGAATTTGTTATAAAAATTAAACTATTTTTTATACTATAAGTCTATAATAGATCTAAAAGTTAAGGAAAAATAATTAAAAAAAATAGAAGGAACAATAAAAAAAGAATTTATCAAAATAAATGGTTAATAAAAAAATAAAAAATAGAAAGAACAATTAAAAAAGATTTATTAATTAAAATTGGCCTAAAAAATATAATATATTATTAATGTTTAAAATATAATAATTAAAATTTAAACTCAGTCACAAGATAAAAAATATTTTAATTAGCAATTAAATTAACAACTCAACTTTAAAATTAAATATATCATCATATAATATATAGAAGTTTCAAAATTGGGACATAGCCCACTTCCCTTGCTGAAAACAAAATTAGTGTCCTAATTCTATTAAAACTAAATTTGTAAGACAATATATGTTTAGAAACTAAACTGATGTGATGTATTAATTTTCTAGTTGTGTCGCAACCCACCTGACCAACCTGTTTAGCCAAACAAAAGAGTAGATTGGACATTAAATTTGAGCCTGGGAAAAAAAATTGCCTAGCAAGCATCCTGTGATTTGCAGACATTTGCATTTTGCAAGACGAGGTGAAACAAGTAGACAGGTGTTCACCACTTTGTTTTTTTTTTGAAAAAAAATTGTCCATGCTAAATTGAAGATGTTATTTATAATATTTATGAATTATGAATTATTGAATTTTGGAAGAATGTCACTTGTTTTTTAGGAATATTTTTTGTTATTGAAATATAATGTGTGTAACATTGGATTGTAGAGTCGTTATTTTTCATCTCTTTTTGTTATATATATACATATATAGTTTATGTCCACCTTAAACTAAAAAAAATTCAATTCAAGTTCTCAACAAAAATACTTGTTTATACTCAAATTTTTACTTTATCAAAATTCAATCTAAGTTGTCTTTTCTTTAAAAATAAATTAAAAAAAAAAACTTTCTCTTGAGTTTGTTTGCCAACTCGCAAACCCACCAAAAAGTAGGATAGAGTGTCCTTTTAGAATTTTATATTAGGTGGCCGCCTGCGGATATAAATTTAAGTATTTTTATATTTTATTTAATAATAAACTAAAATAAATTATAAAAATTTAATTTATTTTTATTTTTTTATTTAAAAAATTTAAAAAAATATATATAATAATATAAAATATAATTATAAAAATTAATAAAAATAATAAAACAATAAAAAATAAATTATATCTATATCTTATTTATTAAATATTATTTCTATCAGAATGAACATAAAATACATTAACTCAATATTTATAAACATAATATTTCTATCCATATTTTATTTATCAAATATAATTTTATGTCTGAATTCCTATCTCAATATTTAGTATTTATAAACAAACGCAGAACATGCTTTAGCAGAATGGACAAGTGTGTTTGCCATGCCTATATTTTTTACTTGATAATTTGAATAAAAGAAGATTTTCATACATGAATAAGATTGTTTAAACTATTTTTTTGTGTTACTGAGAAAATCCGACGTATCATATTATATATGAATTTATTTTAGCACAAGAAATAATTCGGATTTAATTTCAAGCCACTATCATCAGTACATCATGTGTTTGGTCTACTTTTGTGAAGAGAAATTCTTGGATCAATTATCCTAGAACATATTACAAAGAACGGCTATTATTTGTCTAAAGGATTGTATGTGTTCTATTGTATCAATTATCCTAGAACATATTAAAACGATGAACTAAGTCTCACTTTTAACAATGCAAATTCTAGTAGTCCTTATGAAACTTACGTCTCAAATTTATTAGTCTAATACTTAGATAAATAATTAAAGATGAAATTATCTTTATATAAAGTTAATATTTAATAATTGATAAATAATTTAATAAATTTAATTAAATTATTATTTAATATTTTTAATTATCAATTTCCGATAAAAGTCATCAAAGTCCAGTTGGAATAATCAATTTAATTAAATTTTGTATTTAATTTTTTTGGTAGATATTACAATACTCTCTTTTACTTTGGTGAATCAATTATTTCAGCAAATTAAAGTTAGAGTAAATTCTCAAAGTGGTCTTGAGATTGACGCCGTACACAAAATCGTTCTTGAGATTTTAATTGCATCAATTATGTTTTTGAAATTGAAAAAATTACACCATATTAGTCTCTGACCTGTTTTTTCGTTAACAACGCGCTGACGTGGCTTAATAATATGGATCTTTGGTGATACGTATTACCTCATAGTTTGACCACGTGTAACAGTATAATGACATATCAGTCAGCGACACATAACATGCTAATGTGGATGGTTATACCACGTGTTACAATTCTATTTTGCCACGTGTCAGATTATGCCACGTGTCACAATGTTATTTGTCCACGTGTCATTTACTATGTCATCATTATATATGCACCAAATTGGTTCCCCTTACTTTGCATTAAATAACTCATTTTAGTCCAAAATTGAATATCGTGCACCAAATTAGTCCTTTATCAGTTTGTTCTCTTTTTTTTTTGTAAATTTAAAACCTCAATATTCTTTTATACACTAATTTTAATTTTATTTTTTATTATATAATTTTTTATAATAAATTTTTTAATTAATAATTTTAATTTCTATCATGAGAGCACATGGTAGCTAAATCTAAAATTTTATTATTGCCTCTTGTATTTATTTGTATCTATTTTAATACTGTTAAAGCTAGCTTTGGTTACAATAAGTGCTTATATTAATTAATAGTGTAATATATGAAAAAGCTGCCTAACTAAGTTATAGATAAAACAAATTATTATAATCGATAGTATAAATCTATCTTATTAATTTAGTGAGAAGTCAATTATATGGGAATCGAACATTCTTAAAACGGACGGGAATAATGAATTTATATTAGTTAACAAGTGCCTTATTAAGTATTCTTAAAATATTTGTTAAGGTGTTAAATATTAAAAATTTGTATTAAAAAATATTATTATACTCTTAACTTACACTCTTTACCAAATTAATATCAATATCTCATATAATTCTTTTAATAAAATATTATAGAAAAAATGGTATAATTAAAACTAAAAGTTTTAAAATATTTTATAAAAATACTTGTATTTAAATAACTTGTAAAAAGATAAAATTAAAATTAGTGTATTCAAAGATATTAAAAATTTTGAATTTACAAAAGAAAGAGAACAAATTGATGAAGGGACTAATTTAATGCACGACGTTCAATTTCAGAGACTAAAATGAGTCATTTGATGTAAAGTAAGTGACCAATTTAGTACATATGTAATGATGATATATGGGATAACATGTGGACAAATAAAATTGTGACACGTGGCATAATCCAACACGTGATAAAATAGTTTTGTGACATGTGGCATAACCATCCACGTCAGTATGACACGTGTCATTGACCACACGCCATCATTCCGTTATACGTGGCCAAATCATGAGGTGACACATGTCACCAAATATCTACGTCAGTGCGTCGTTAATGAAAAACGGGTCAATAACTAATATGGTACAATTTTTTCATTCTCAATAATGTAATTAATGCAATTGGAATCTCAAAGACAATTTTGGTACACGACGTCAATATCAGAGACTATCTTGAGGATTTAGGGTGTGTTTGGGAAACTCGTTGGAAGAGAAGAAGCACGTTTAGACTTCTTGAAAGCTTCAACTTTTGGTTTGGCAAATTTTTTTTTCATGAACGCAGAAGTGATTTTGCTACCAAAACCAACGTTTACAAGAAGCAACTATTTTTAGCTTCTGCGTTTTCCTAACGAGCTTTTAGCCATGATACTAACCATTTATTTATCTTTTACCAACTTTATCCTTCATGTATGTTATTATATTATTTATAAAATTCTTGTTATTTCTATTTATATGAGCTCTATTTTTTTATTATTTATTATTTTTATTTTTTTTAACTGTTTGTTTGATATTATACACTTTTATAATTGTGATTTTTGTGTATTATGTTTGTTATTATCTTTTTATAATATGATTTATTGATTCTATTAGGTAAAGTAAATTAAACAAAAAATTAACTATAAATAATAATAATAGTAAAAAATTATAGCATACTAAAAAAAAAATACTAAAAATACTAAAAATATACTATATAAAAAGATCATAAAAAATTTTTAGATTTGTTTCAATTACTATAAAGTAAATATTTAATTTCTTTATTATTTTTAGTACTCTCTTTTATAATTGTAATTCTCATATACTATGTTTTAGTGTAATTTTTTATAACATAGATTATGATTCTATTAAAAAAATAAATTAAATAAAAAATTAATCATACATAATAATAAAATCATAAACGTTGGATTCCAAATTAATATTAAGAATAAGATTATTGAGAGTACTGGAATAAGAGTACGATGTAAAAAAATACTAAAGTAACATTCTTAGTTAATACTTAAAAAAATGTAACATATTTAATTAAATATTCTTTTATATATATATATATATATATATATATAATTTATATTGTTTTATTTTTATTTAAAAATATATCTTATCTATTTTTATATGTTATTTTTATTTTAGTAAGTAAATATTAATTTTATTATAAAATTAATTAATAAGATTTATTTAAATATCTAAATTAGCATGATAGGATAATATAAAAAAAATATTTAAGTTGAGGTCTATTTTAGTAATTTTTTATCTAAAAGTGATTTTGAATGGTATAAGCCAAACAACATTTATTTTACTATAATCAATTTTGATACAAAAATTACCAAATATAAATCACTTTAACACAAACTTACTTTTTATCAAAATCAAGTTTGCAAAATCAATTTTATGCAAACTCCCGTTTACAAACTGTAATCCAAACACACACTTAATCGTTGAAGTTATTAAACATTAGTTTTGAAAATAAAATACCTATTATATCCCTACAGAAAATTATATTATTACGGATCTCAACTAAATTTCCAAACCACAAAATTCTACCACTCCATCTTCGCCTTCACCTCCGCCTCCACTCCCTACTTTCAATGTACTATTAATTTATTGCACCATCTTCATCAGTCACCACCTCACTTCATTATTAATAAAAAGAGGACCGTGTTACTTTATTTGTGCATTACATGGAGAGCATCATCGAGGTTGAAAGGGGTTAAAAATGGTGTCGTTGTAGAAAAGAGGATCTATGTATAAGAGGAGAGGGAAATAAAACTGTGATTAAAATATTACTTAGTGAATCGAGAAGGTTTGGGGTCCAGAAAAATAATATTGGGGATATATAGTTAACAATTTTTTTTAGGAATTTGGTGGTGATGGTGTTAGTATTAAACGAGATGGAATCAAGTGAAGTGAAAAAAAGACAGAAGAGAGGAAATGAAGTGGCCGTGGGTGATGAGTGTAGCGAGGGGTGGTACTAGAGGCGATGTGGTGGCTTGTGCGATGATGATGATATGTTGAAGAGAGAAGAGAGATGACAACCATATGATAGAATGTTAAAATTAAAAAAAATCATGTATTACATAGATAATTAATTATACTATCATATCAGTAAAATAATTAATTTAAAAACTAATTATTTAAAAAAATAATTTAAATGTATATAAATTTGATTAAATAATTATATAAAACTTGTTATCATATTAATATATTAAAATTAAATTTAAAAATAAATTAAAATTTATTTTAATTACTCGTGTAAAATTGAACAAATTAAATATTAAAAATAATTTTAAAGGATTTATAAATGTGTTTATTATTATTTTTGTTATTGCTGTTATTATTTTACAAATATTTCTTTTGTTTCATTTGAAAAAAATAAATATTATTTTAATTTTTAACTAATTTAGATTAAATTTTCACTCATTCTTAGTAATATCCAAAGTAAGGAATTCAAACTCTAAAAAAAATAGTCTTTTGTGAAATTTAAATTTTTTATTTTTTTGCAATAAAAATTAAATTAATGGCTATTTTCATTATTATTTTTTAAAATTATTTTCATCTCAATCTTGTATAATACTATTTTCGAAAAATATTAAAGTAAAAAATATTTAAATAAATCATCCATATAAACTACTTAAACCATATTTAATTTTTTTCCTTTAAAATACACTAATAATTTCAAAAATATTTTTTATTTTTGTAAATAATACAATCTTTTTTATTAAAACGAAAAAATTGATAAAGTTGTAATACCTCAAATTAGATCTTACTATAATTTTGATTCTTTTTAATCGGAATGTAATTCGAGACAAAGCTAGATACGAACATGAAAGAGTTATTAGATTTAGGGTTTAATCTAACAAAATTACTTTTGGACATTAAGCTTTACTACTAATCATTATATAATTTGTTATTTGATTGTTCGTGATACTTGTAAATTAGTCGTTATTCTTGATAGGGGTATTTTTGTCAATTTCAAATTAACTACAAGAGTATTTTAGTATTTAACACTAATAGAATTATCTATTATAATATCCGTTCTCAAACTAATATCCGTTCTAATTGTAAGGTATCAGTGTCTAATTGAAAGAGAAGATTAAGAGTAGTAGAACAGAGGACAATAAGAGCAAATTGAAGAAGAAGAGAGAAGAATTTCACTAATTTGGTAAAAGTGAATTGAACTATTATAACGTTGTTTGTTAACTAACAGCTGGCTATATATATTGAACCTAATGAAAACTAGCTTGTAACAATTCTAATTGAGAGAGTGTGTAACTAACTCTGCTAACTCAGCTTGGCTTAACTAGTTCAGTTTCAACTTAACCATTACTCTATCATGCACCCTGCTATTTGACTCCATTGTTTTGCTCAACACTTACTCCATCATGCATTTTGCTACTGAGGTTTCTAAGCTTTCTCTGCCATTCTGCAGAACGCCTTCATTACTCCATCATTGACATATTTCTCTTGGCTGAGTAACAGTCCTCCACCCTTAGTCTTGCTAACATGAATGCCTAGAAAGTAATGAAGGTCCCCCATATCTTTGAGTGCAAACTTGCAATTTTGCTTATTCACCACAACAGTCATAGCATTGGTTGAGCTCCCAGTGATGATCACATCATCTACATACACAAGAATGAAGGTGGTATTATTGCCATCAAATTTGGTGAAGACTGAAACATCAGAGGCTATGGCAGAGAATCCAAGTTGATATAGAGTTGTAGATAGCTTATGATACCAGACCCTCGGAGACTGTTTCAAACCATATAACGCCTTAGTAAGTTTGCATATCAACTTTTCATCACCTTGCACATAGCCCTATGCCTGTCGCATGTACACATCTTCAAGCAACTCTCCATGCAAAAATGCATTATTTACATCCAATTGTCTAATTGACCAATTGTTTGCTAATGCAAGTGTCAAAACTAATATAATTGAAGTTGGTTTAACCACCGAACTGTAGGTCTCAGTAAAATCAAACTCAGGTCTCTGAGAGAATCCTTGGGCAACCAGCCTGGCCTTGTACTTCTGGAGTGTGCCATCAGAGTTGTACTCAACTCTAAAGACTCACTTGCTGCCAATATCTTCTCAGTTCTCTGGTAGAGGTATAAGTTGCCATGTCTTGTTCTTTAGTAGTGCTTGATATTCATTATCCATGGTTTTTTTCCATTTCGGGTGAACCATAGTCTCTTTCACTGATCGTGGCTCAACTGCAGCATGATAAGCTTTTGGTCGAAGACTGCCAGACTTACTTCGTGTGGTCATAGGGTGTATGTTTCGGGTGTAGGTACTGGGCGCAGGTTGACAACTAGGGAGAACAATTTCTAGGGCTGAAATGGGCACTGGGATAGGTGTGGCTGAGGGTGCTCGCTGAGAGATGATGAGTGGAGATGCCATATGGGGATTGTGGCTAGGAATGGAGCTGAGGGTGGTTGGCAGCAGACAGAGTGTTGAGAAGAGTGTTGAGAAGCTGCCAAATGATCTGTGACATGTGATAGAGGTAGGGGTCTTGGTAAGGAGTGGATTTCTTGAGCTTGTGGAGGTAGGGGAGGGTTGGGGATTAGGGAAATACCTGGAATTGTTGGAACTAACTTAGAAATACTCTGCTTATCAGTGACATCCATGAGATGATTTCCAGTTTTGAAGGGAATTTGCATCACATTGAACACAATATTTGGTGTGATCACCACTTTGTCTTCTAGTGTGAGACATTTGTACCCTTTATGAGCAGTACCATATCCCAAAAACACACAAGGTGCTTACCAAAATTCAAGCTTGTGACGATTGAACAGCCACAGATAAGGAAAGCAAAGACAACCAAACACCCGTAGCCAGCTATAGCTGGCTTCTTACTAAGTAGCTTCTCTGCTGGAGACGTGTTTCCCAAGGTTGGTGTTGGTAGAACACTGATGAATTGAGCTGCAGTAAGGAAAACATCACCCCAGTATCTCATTCGCACTCCAGAACCAGCCATTAGTGTTATCCCCATCTCTACTACATGCCTGTGTTTACGTGCAGTTCCATTCTCTTGATGGATGTGAGGGCATGAAAATCTATTCCTGATCCCTTGTGATTGTAACTTCTTTGACAAACTGACATACTCACCAACATTGTCAGACTGAAACAATTTAATTTTTGTACCAAATTTCAATTCAACCATCTTTTGAAAATTAAAAAAAAAACTGATTTGAATTGTGACGGTGCTCTAAGTAGTAAAGCCAAGTGAATTTAGAGAAAGCATCCATAAAATTGACAAAATAGAAGTTTCCATTCAAATTTAGTATAGGGGCAGGACCCATATGTCTAAGTACACCAATTCTAAAGGTGATTGATACACTGTATTTGAAATTGGAAATGGTAATTGGTGTAACTTGCTTATGCTACAAGCTATACAAGGCTCTTTATTCTCAACAAATGACAAATTATAATCTTTCAAGACTACACTAACTACTTTATTTGCTGCATGCCCCAACCTTGCATGCTACAAGAGAAATTGCTCAGTTATGGACATGATAGAATTGTAAGCAGTTGGACTTATTAAAAGAGAGAATTTGACAAATTTATACATTCCCTTATCAACTTCACCCTGTAGAATCAACTCTTTGGTTTCCTGTGATTTGACACAACAACCATGAGCATCAAATTCAAAAAGCACATTGTTATCACAACAGAATACACACTCAAAAGATTTTTGGTTATTTCAAGCACATGTAGCAGTTTTTGCAACAAGAACTTCTTAGAACTCAGATCAATTTTAAAAATGGAATTTCCAATAGAAGTGAATTGCAAACCTGTTCCGTTTTCCACAATTACTTGTTCTGACCCCTCATAGCTTTTACTGCTCATCACATTTTGAGTATCTGGAGTCATATCGTGTATAGCACCACTGTCAGGATACCAATTTTGATAATAGCTAGTGGATGGTGTTTCTAGAGCATTCAAGTGAGCCTGTGGCTATGATCGGGATTATATATGCTCATAACCTGGTCTTGAATTCTGGCTTTCATTCCTACACTACAAATCATACCTGAACCAGCATCTGCAAGCTGTGTGGCCAACCTTATCACATAGCTAGCAAACTGGTCTGCTACTTCCACCATCATATTGTCTTTCATTTTGACCGCCACTGTTAAATCTTCTATCATTGTCATAGAATCCTCTATCAGATCTTCTATAAGATCTTCTTTCATTGCTGGAGAAACTGCCTCTCATCATCGTTCTTCCACCTCGTCCTCTGAAATCATCCCTGAAATGCCCTCGACCTCCATAATTGTTTGAATACTGAGCTACATTCGCTTGAATTAATAGATCTGACCTCCTGAATCTTTCTATCATACTTTCATGTGCAAGAAGAAAAGACTCTAACTCTGCAACCGAGACACTAGACGACCGTGAAACTGCAGCTGTAATCAATGGTCCATATTCCTCCGTTAAGCCATTGAGTATGGCACTGACATGGTCACTTTTCCTAACTGGTTCTCCAACTGAGGCTGACGTATCTATTGTTTCTTTAATTTCTAACACATAGCTACTAGCAGAACTTCCAATTTTAATGCTACTTAGTTTGTTCTTTAATTGCAAAATTCTTTCTCTAATTTGTGACGCAAAGTGATCTTCTAACCTTCTGCATACCTGATTTGTGTACAGGCAACCTACCATTGGAGTAGTGAAAGGCTTGGTCATTGACGCTAACAACCAAGATTTGAACAAAGCATCTTGCCACTTTCACGTTGCAAATTCTGGATTCTTTTCTTCTGAAGTTGTGTACTGAGCTGGAATATCTTCTCCTGTGATGTGTGCTAACAGATCCTGTCCTTCGATTGTCAATTTCGCTTGATCTTTTCATTGGAGAAAGTTGTCTTTATCAAGTTTCATCGAAATGGTGAGCACGTGAAGCTAGGTTGGTGCTGAACATGAGCTTCAGCTATTCCTGTGTTTACCTCCATGATGATTGAACGAACCACAACTCTGATACCATGTAAGGTATCGGTGCCTAATTGAAAGAGAAGAACAAGAGTAGTAGAACAGAGGACAAGAAGAGCGAATTGAAGAAGAAGGGAGAAGAGTTTCACTGATTTGGTAAAGGTGAATTGAACTATTACAATATTGTTTGTTAACTAGCAGTTGGCTATATATATTGAGCCTAATGACAGCTAGCTTGTAACTAATCTAATTGTGAGAGAGTGTAACTAACTCTGTTGACTCAGCTTGGCTTAACTAATTCAGTTTCAGCTTAATCATTACTCGATCATGCACCCTACTATTTGATTCTATTGTTTTGCTCAACACTTACTCCATGGTGCACTCTGCTATTGAGGCCTCTAAACTTTCTCTACCATTCTGGAGTTACTCCATTATTATTAATATATAAAATAATTTTGTTAGTTCGGCTCCACACTTTAAAAAAAATATATTTTTTTTGTGAAATTTAATTTTTTTTTTATTTTTTACAACAAAGTTAGTGGCGATTCTTAGGTATCTTTTAAAAATATTTGTCTCAATATTGTATATTATCCTCTTAAATTAATATTAGAGAGTTAAGTCTATTTAAGTAAATTATGCATATAAATTATTTAAATTATATTTATTTTTTCTTTTAAATTTCAATAATAATTTCAAGAATATTTATTATTTTTATAAATAATATTTTATTTATAATACTTAAATAATTAAAATATTTAAAAATGCTATTGGTATACTAAAATTAGTTATTAAAATCATTCACTAATATATTTGTGTATAAATACATGTGTATGTGGTTTAATTTATTTTCAATATGTATTTATATTTTAACACATATTTTATACCGATAGATGACTTTAGTTGCTAATTTTTGTATACACGTAATATAGTCGTAAAATTTTTATTATATATTAATGGTTGTTTTTATAAATCGACGTTTAAAGAAGATACCAGAACATAGAAAAAAAATACAAGTGTGTTATAGTATGTATAGTATAATAAAAATGAATTTTGATATAATAGAATGAATTAAATATAAATAATTAAAATTAAAATACAAAATGTTTAAGATGATTAATTTTTAAAATCAAAGAAAACAATAATTAAATTCATTCTTTTACAAGAAATATTCATTTTAAGTTAAATGGTATACATATAAATTTAAATTTTAAAATTTAAGTTAAACGAAGAATCCACGACTGACTATCATGATTTTATAGGTCTTCTAAACGTAAACTACAGCTGCTTTCAACTGTTTATACACAAGCTACAAAAAAAAAGGAAAAGTATAGGTAAACAATGAGAATACTAAACAATGTGAACAATGAATACGTCGGATGTTCAATTCAATAGGTATGCAGATTGCAAATGATTATGTTCATTATTTTTAACTGGATGGTTATTTCTTTTTATTCGATTTACTCATGCACGGTTAACAATGACTGGATGTTCAATTCACTAGGTGTGTAGATGGTTATCCTAATGTTAAGGTTTAGGAGGTAATTTAGGGTGGAATTTTTTTTTTACTTTATTGGGTCAATTCTAGAGCCCATTGTTCACATTATTTACAAAAGTCATTGTCTACCTAGCAAAACTGCTACTACCTGTAGTGGTTTATGCCCATATCTAATCCTTCAAAAATCGCTGTTGTCTATAGCGGTTTCTGCTTGCACGCTAAAACAATGTAAATCGCAAGTGCTAGTAGCGGTTTCTATAATAGTGATAGTTGCAATTATGTCTTCAGTTGTATTCGAATAATTTTTGTCCCTAAACATTTTATTTAAGTGAATTGTCCTAAAATTTATTTTAGTTACTCGTGTAAAATTGAATAAATTAAATATTAAAAATAATTTTAAAGGATTTATAAATATGTTTATTATTATTTTTGTTATTGCTGTTATTATTTTACAAATATTTCTTTTCCGTCATTTAAAAAAATATATTATTTTAATTTTTAACTAATTTACATTAAATTAAGTTTTCACCAAGATTGTAAAAGCCAAACTGGTCATTGAATCGGTCAAATAACTGGTTTAATAATTCAATGGTCCAACCAAGATCGAACCGTAATTAGACCGGTTTAATTAAATATACAATAAAATTTTTAAAAATTTAATATACAATTTTAAATATTCAAATAAAATAATAACATAAACAATAATCAGCATAAACAATTTTAAATATTAAAAATGAGTTAAGTCTCAATGTAGTTCCTAAAGTTACACTCGAGCCTCATAGTAGTCCCTAAACTTAAAAATTACCTATATTCATCCCTGAAGTTGTACTTCGGGAATCAAACTTGTCCTTCCGGCAATTTCTGGCCATCTGGCACTACCGGAAAGCTGAGTTGGCAGGTTTCGTGACACGTGGACATTACAGAAACGACACAGTTTTGGCTGTGCCGCCAAAATGACATGAAACGACGTCGTTTCACGCTGAAAACCTCCCTCCCTCAATGTTACAGTAACGTACTGTCTCTCTCCTCTCAAAACACAAAACAAACACAACACAAAGTGAGGTTTCTTCTTCTCCGATATAGTCACCAATGGCGCATGTGCGATTGTATTAACCGCACCGATTTCAGTCGAAAACTTAGGCTCTGGAGCATCGCTGTTGTCATCTCCTTCATACACATAGTTGGGAAGGCTGGTTTCTCTGAAACAAGTAAGCCAAAAATAAAAAAAAAAGTATGTGATTTCTCTGTTTTTTTATATTGTTGTTAATTTAATATTCACAAAAGTTCAGGCCGTTTTTTTCAATTGTAATCTGTGGGTATGAACGCCTCTGTTTTGTGCTCTGTGATGTGTGGAAAACGATCCAACACAAAGCTTACCGGCAAGTGTACCGGGTCGCATCAAGTAATAATAACTCACGGGAGTGAGGTCGATCCCACAGGGATTGAAGGATTGAGCAATTTTAGTTTTTGTGGTTGATTTAGTCAAGCGAATCAAGTATTGGTTGAGTGATTTATAATTGACTGAAACTAAATTGCATGGAAATAAAAGGGAGAGGGATAATTGCAGTAAATTAAAGAGAGCAGAAAATAAAAGTGCTGAATCTTAAAGAACAAAAAATTAAATGGCAGAAACTTAGAATGCAAGAAATGTAAATTGCAGAATCTTAGAGTGCAAGAAACGTAAATGGCTTGAATTGTAAATGGGTCAGGGATGTGGGATTGCAAAAATTAAACAAAAGAATAGTAAATCTCAACACATAGAAGAGTAGAAGATGACGTGAATTGAACCGGATCTAAAATGAAAATGAGAATAAGCTTGGTGTAACAATGAAACAAGGAAATTGAAATTGAAAGATGTAGATCTCAGGGCTCAAGAGACTAGATAACCAAGTCTAGATCTCAAAGCCTTCCTAGATCCAAATTTAGAATTCAATTGCAAGAAAAGTAAAGATCCAGCAGTAGAAGAAAAGAAGTGAAATCGCAAATTCTCAATAATGCAGTAAATCAAAACGGAAAGAGATCTCAAGGTGAGATTGAGACAAAATTTCCTCAATTCTTCAACCCAAGATTCAAGACAAGTGTAAATGAAATTTAAAACAAGAAAACTAAGAGGAAGAGAATTCAATTCTCCTTCCCCAAGACTCAGAATCTCAAAATAACTCTCAACCAAAAACTTTCCAAAACTACCCAGCAAAACTAAAAGGAAAGCTCTCTCAAAACTTAAATTCTAAGCTATTTATACACTCTCTTCAAATGATCTTCAAGCCTTGAATTGGGCCTTTGCTCTTGATGGAATTGGGTTGACAAAAGCCTCTGTTGATTGCTCTTGGAGTTGGAGAGAAACCCACTTGTGAACCGGGCCATGAACCATTAAAGCTTGAGTCAAAGTTTGAGGCAAACTTTGATTCAAGCTTTTCATATCAGCTAGCCTCCCTTTGCTGTCATCCACGTTTGAGCCAAAGTTTGAGGTCAAACTTTGAGCCAAACGTGGATCCTCCCTTACATGCTTCTTGGCCAACGTTTGGCCCAACGTTTGAGGCAAACGTTGGCGCAAACGTGGCTCCATTTAACCTTCAATCAGGGACTCCTCTTCATACTCAAATGGCGCCAACGTTTGACTCAAAGTTTGAGGCAAACGTTGGCGCAAGCTTTTTGCTCCCTGGGTGTGCTTGTTGTGGCGCCAACGTTTGACTCAAAGCTTGAGGCAAACGTTGGCGCAAGCTTTTTGCTCCCTGGGTGTGCTTGTTGTGGCGCCAACGTTTGACTCAAAGTTTAAGGCAAACGTTGGCGCAAGCTTTTGATGCCTCCAGGGTGTGCTTGTTGTGGCGCCAACGTTTGACTCAAAGTTTGAAACAAACGTTGGCGCAAGCTTTTGATGCCTCCAGGGTGAAGTTAAGCTCTTCCTCAAGTTTGAGCTAAAGTTTGAGGCAAGCTTTGGCTCAAGCTTTTTGTTCTCTCTTGCTCCTTGCCATTCCTTCTTTCTTCAACCTTCTTCAAAGCTCTTTTCACCTATCATCAATCAATCAAAAACATCAAAGCTATGCTCCAAATCATGAGATTGTGTCTCTTTCATAATATATGACAATTATAGCACAAAATCTCATGAAAATGCATTAATTTATCCATGGTTGATTGAATCAAAGGAAACATGAAATTCTACCCAATTGGCTTACTTATGGCTCAAGAAAGTGCATAAAATCAATTGAAAACAAAATAAAAAGGCTAGTGAAACTAGGCTAAGATAATTTGTCATCACAACACCAAACTTAAAGCTTGCTTGTCCCCAAGCAAGAAAAGAATTATTGAGAAGAAAGAATGAAATGGAAGAAGATGTTTATGTTAGCAGAGTATTTTTGGTAGCTCATGGGATTCTATGTAGATATATAAATACTCACTTCTTATTGACATTTAGGCCTAGAAAGTCTCCTCCAAGCATCAAGCAACACACTGCTATGACTTCTCATTATTCCTTTGTCCTTGGTTACTATTTTTTTCTATAAGCTTCGGTTCTGTGTCATGTGTAACAAGCTCTTTTCTTTATTTATGCTTGACACATTATTCACTTATAGACACTTGGCTCACATTCCTTCTTAGAACATTGATGCCCAGCACCTCTTTGGGTTACTAAATGCCTTGTAGTTAGGTTGCTCTTGATAGTGGACTTTCAGTTGATAATCCCCGGTTAGTTAACCCAAGTTACCAAGTGTTGATGCACTCCAAAGAACTTAATAATCCAAGCAGATCCTAGTACAAATACACCACAGGCATATATTCTAAGGTTCAAGCTATTGGTGTCTAGCTTTATTTCTTTTTTTTTTCTTTTGTTCTGCTACCACCTTTGGCTTTTTCTTTTCTCTCTTTTTTTTTTAACCAAGGATTTTTATTTTGTTGAGATTCATAGATAGTGAGCTACTTTCTACTTAAAAGGAGACAGTCTAATTCTTTTATTCACTAAAAGTGAGCTATCATACAATCACACATACATACCACCACTTACTATTATTGTACTTTCAGCTATCAAAGAACTATCTCACTTCACATTCCAAACATTCCTTTTATTGAATTAAAGATGCAGGGGACAAAGCATGTATTGAGTTAAGTGAAAGTAAACACACAAGCACACACTTAGATTAGCTTACTTATTGCAAAGAGTGATTCTACTTGTACTAGATGAACACTTTAGCAAGACATAAATCAAAGCATTTCTCAACAGCAAGAGTTAAGTATAGATACAACCTATTGGTTTGCAGTTCTTTTGTCCTTCCTTCTGTTGTGCCCCTTTTGAGTTATGATGCATAATGTCTTCAAATGGTGGTTAGTTCCCTGCACAATTCTCAAAAGTTGCTTGCTTCTCAAGTCCTTAGGTGACTGGTTAGTATGCATGAATTGAGTGTGGCTTTTGGATTTAATTTGGGGTGGGAACACCAAACTTAATTCCTTGCCACTGTCTCTAATGCAACAGGTTGTACATTTATGAATTCTTTTGGCCTTGCTAAAGGTTATGGAACCAAAACTAAAAAGCAATTAAATGGTTGAACAATTTGTCTGATTGCTTGGAGCTAGCATTATGCAGGAGGTGAGAGTATGCTTTTAAATGAGATTTTGGTGGAACACCAAACTTAGAATCCTTCATTCTCTCCTAAATTGTTTTGGTGTGCAACACCAAACTTAGCTCCTTGCAATACATACTTAATTATTCAACATTTTTATTGAAAAAGTTATGAAAAGAAAACTACCTCAGGTTGGGTTGTCTCCCAACAAGCGCTTCTTTATTGTCACTAGCTTGACATCTTGTTCTTTGATCATGGAGGCTGAAAAGCATAGTGCCTTAGCTTTTCTCCTCTTACTGTGAACTTCCTTCCGGTCTCCTCTTTGATGATTTCTAGGTGTTCAAGTGAAAGGATCCGGTTCACAGTATAGTACTCAGATAATTGTGGACACACCTTCATTGGTTGGGTGTTCAACATCACTTTATCCCCTGGTGAGAAGCCTTCAGTGGGGATTTTCTTGTTTCTCCACCCTTTTGGCCTCTTCTTCTTCTCTTCTTTCTCAAGAGATAATTCATGCCTTGGTGGTTCTTTATCTGGAATGTTGAGGTTCTCATCTAGGGGTTTTGGATCTAGTTCCTCCATGATTTCTTTGGTCTGTTGCACCATCTCTACTTCTTTCAAGCATGGATGTAGAAGTCTTGGAGTTAACTCATTGAATGCCTCCTTCAAGCTTTGATCCTTGGCCTTATCCTTCATACAATCTTCTTCTTGAGTGGGCTCATGCAGGATTTTAAAAACATGGAATGCTAGGTGCTCATCATGCACTCTTAACAACAATTCTCCTTTTTCAACATCTATCAATGCTCTGCCCGTAGCTAGGAAAGGCCTCCCCAGGATGATGGGAGTGTTAGGGTCTTCATCCATATCCAGGATGACAAAATCAGCTGGGAGAAAGAATTTTCTCACTTTTACCAACACATTCTCCACAACTTCCAATGCTTGCTTAATGGATTTGTCATCCATTTGGAGAACTATTCGTGTGGACTTCAGCTCAAAAATTTGAAGTTCCTCATTAGAGACAAAGGCATCAAGTTTATACCTGCACCGAGGTCACAGAATGACTTCTCAATTATTATGTTTCCTATGGTGCAAGGTATGTAAAAACTCCCAGGATCATCTTTCTTCTCTGGCAACTCTCTTTGGAGGATAGCACTACATTCCTTTGTCATCTCAACAATCTGTCCTTCCTTCAGGGATCTTTTCTTTGTGAGTACTTCTTTCATAAATTTGGCATATAATGGCATCTGTTCAAGTGCTTCTAAGAAAGGAATATTGATGCTGAGAGTCTTGAATATATCCAGGAATTTTGAGTATTGCTTATCCTCGTTTTCTTTTTTGAACCTCTGAGGGTACGGAAGTTTGGGGACATCTGGCTTCACCCCTTCCTTCTTCTCTTGTAGCTGTGTTTCAAGGATGTCCTCATCTTTCTTTGAGCTTTTTGCATTCTTGGTCTTTCTCTCCTCTTCACTTTTCTTTTCTGTCTCTTCTTGTGGAACTTGTCTATTGTGTTCTTCCTGATTGATGGCTTCCTTCTCCCCAGTCTTCTCACTCCCCACTATGATTGCCTTGCACTCCTCCCACTTTGTAGCTTTTCCTTTGTCTCTTTCAGTGACATTGGGGAAGGTAATTGCTCTTTTCTCACCCATTTCTGAAATTTGCTTAGTCATTTGCTCCATATGCCTCTCAAGGTTTCTGATTGATGCTTCTTGGTTTTT
Source organism: Arachis ipaensis (assembly GCF_059453495.1). Taxonomy (NCBI): domain Eukaryota; kingdom Viridiplantae; phylum Streptophyta; class Magnoliopsida; order Fabales; family Fabaceae; genus Arachis; species Arachis ipaensis. The sequence goes on from NC_142443.1 coordinate 26,383,150, forward strand.
GCTTGCCATCTCTTGATCTTTTCTTGCTGCTTCTTGATTTTTTATGAGTTTCTCCATCATCATCTCCAGACTAGAGATTCTTTGAGAGTCTGGATTTGGTTGTGGTTGTGTAAAGTGAGATGGTTGTGGCTGAAAGTTGTTTGAACTATTTGTGGAGTTATTTTGTGGGTGAAATATGGATGTGGAAGGTGGATGATGGTTGTTTTGGGGTTTTTTGTATGGATTATGATTAGCATTTTGCTGGTCGTGGTTTGAGTAAGTTGTGTTTCTTGAGTTGTTTTGGTTTGAGTTTTTCTGCCACGGTTGTTGGCTGTGGGTGTGGTTATCTCCCCATCTGAGATTTGGATGGTTCTTCCAGGATGGATTGTAGGTGTCACCATAAACTTCATTTTTGCCTGAGCCTTGGTTGTGCACATATTGAGGTTGTTCCTGCTGCTGATTTTCTTGGTTTTCTTCATTTTTTCCCCATGTGATTGATGGTTGGCTTGTATTCACTGTTGCAACTTGCAAACTATCAATCTTTTTAGCCATCTGCTCAAATTGTTGTTGAATCTGCTGCTGCATTATCTTGTTTTGAGCTAGGATGGTGTCCACCCCTTCTATTTCTAACACTCCTTTTCTTAGTGATGGTTGGCGTTGTCTCTGATGGCCAAAGAAATATTGGTTGTTAGCCACCATGTCAATGAGGTTCTGAGCTTCTTCAGCTGTCTTCATGAGTTACATTGAGCCTCCTGCTGAATAGTCAAGTGCCTCTTGAGCTTTCATTGTCAGTCCTTCATAGAAATTTTGGAGTTTATCCCATTCATTAAACATCTCTGGTGGACACTTCCTGAGTAAAGCTTTGTATCTCTCCCATGCTTCATACAATGACTCTCCATCCATCTGAGTAAATGTTTGGACCTCTGTTTTGAGCCTGATGATCCTTTGAGGAGGATAGAACTTGGCTAAGAACTTGCTCACTAGATCCTCCCAATTGTTGATGCTTTCTCTTGGAAATGACTCCAACCATTGAGTAGCTTTGTCCCTCAGGGAAAATGGAAACAGCAACAATTTATATGTTTCTGGAGGCACACCATTGGATTTCACAGTATCACAGATCCTTAAGAAGGTAGATAGATGTTGGTTTGGATCTTCTATTGGACTTCCTCCATAAGAGCAGTTATTTTGCACCAATGTGATGAGCTGGGGCTTTAATTCAAAATTATTGGCATTGACATTTGGGGTAAGGATGCTACTCCCACAATGCCTTGGATTGGCAAATGTATATGAAGCCAAGACTCTCCTCTGGGGTTGACCATTGTTGTTGGCCATTCTCACTGGTGGATTTGTTGGATTTGTTGAGTGTTCCTCCAATTCATGATATTCTTCATCTGATTCTTCCTCTCCAGCAACATTTTTTTCTCTTGCTTCTCTTCTTAGCCTTCGGAGGATTCTTTCGTCAGTTTCATGAAAGGTAGGGATCTCTCTTCTTGTATCTGACATACAAGCAAAACACAAGAAACACACAAAAACCAGTGACACTTCAATCTATTGCTAGAATGAAGTTTGAGTTAGCTTAAGCAAAAATTCAAACAGTTAGTGGGTTAATTAAAAGTTAAAGAAACAAAAAAGAAAAAGTGCTTGATCTAGATCTCCACTTCATTTAATCATTGTCAATCTATTTAATCCCCGGCAACGGCGCCAAAAACTTGATGTGTGGAAAACGATCCAACACAAAGCTCACCGGCAAGTGTACCGGGTCGCATCAAGTAATAATAACTCACGGGAGTGAGGTCGATCCCACAGGGATTGAAGGATTGAGCAATTTTAGTTTTTGTGGTTGATTTAGTCAAGCAAATCAAGTATTGGTTGAGTGATTTATAATTGACTGAAACTAAATTTCATGGAAATAAAAGGGAGAGGGATAATTGCAGTAAATTAAAGAGAGCAGAAAATAAAAGTGCTGAATCTTAAAGAACAAGAAATTAAATGGCAGAAACTTAGAACGCAAGAAATGTAAATTGCAGAATCTTAGAGTGCAAGAAACGTAAATGGCTTGAATTGTAAATGGGTCAGGGATGTGGGATTGCAAAAATTAAACAAAAGAACAGTAAATCTCAACACATAGAAGAGTAGAAGATGATTTGAATTGAACCGGATCTAAAATGAAAATGAGAATAAGCTTGGTGTAACAATGAAACAAGGAAATTGAAATTGAAAGATGTAGATCTCAGGGCTCAAGAGACTAGATAACCAAGTATAGATCTCAAAGCCTTCCTAGATCTAAATTTAGAATTCAATTGCAAGAAAAGTAAAGATCCAGCAGTAGAAGAAAAGAAGTGAAATCGCAAATTCTCAATAATGCAGTAAATCAAAACGGAAAGAGATCTTAAGGTGAGATTGAGACAGAATTTCCTCAATTCTTCAACCCAAGATTCAAGACAAGTGTAAATGAAATTTAAAACAAGAAAACTAAGAGGAAGAGAATTCAATTCTCCTTCCCCAAGACTCAGAATCTCAAAATAACTCTCAACCAAAAACTTTCCAAAACTACCAAGCAAAACTAAAAGGAAAGCTCTCTCAAAACTTAAATTCTAAGCTATTTATACACTCTCTTCAAATGATCTTCAAGCCTTGAATTGGGCCTTTGCTCTTGATGGAATTGGGTTGACAAAAGCCTCTGTTGATTGCTCTTGGAGTTGGAGAGAAACCCACTTGTGAACCGGGCCATGAACCATTAAAGCTTGAGTCAAAGTTTGAGGCAAACTTTGATTCAAGCTTTTCATATCAGCTAGCCTCCCTTTGCTGTCATCCACGTTTGAGCCAAAGTTTGAGGTCAAACTTTGAGCCAAACGTGGATCCTCCCTTACATGCTTCTTGGCCAACGTTTGGCCCAACGTTTGAGGCAAACGTTGGCGCAAACGTGGCTCCATTTAACCTTCAATCAGGGACTCCTCTTCATACTCAAATGGCGCCAACGTTTGACTAAAAGTTTGAGGCAAACGTTAGCGCAAGCTTTTTGCTCCCTGGGTGTGCTTGTTGTGGCGCCAACGTTTGACTCAAAGCTTGAGGCAAACGTTGGCGCAAGCTTTTTGCTCCCTGGGTGTGCTTGTTGTGGCGCCAACGTTTGACTCAAAGTTTGAGGCAAACGTTGGCGCAAGCTTTTGATGCCTCCAGGGTGTGCTTGTTGTGGCGCCAACGTTTGACTCAAAGTTTGAAACAAACGTTGGCGCAAGCTTTTGATGCCTCCAGGGTGAAGTTAAGCTCTTCCTCAAGCTTGAGCTAAAGTTTGAGGCAAGCTTTGGCTCAAGCTTTTTGTTCTCTCTTGCTCCTTGCCATTCCTTCTTTCTTCAACCTTCTTCAAAGCTCTTTTCACCTATCATCAATCAATCAAAAACATCAAAGCTATGCTCCAAATCATGAGATTGTGTCTCTTTCATAATATATGACAATTATAGCACAAAATCTCATGAAAATGCATTAATTTATCCATGGTTGATTGAATCAAAGGAAACATGAAATTCTACCCAATTGGCTTACTTATGGCTCAAGAAAGTGCATAAAATCAATTGAAAATAAAATAAAAAGGCTAGTGAAACTAGGCTAAGATGACTTGTCATCACTCTGTGCTAGGGTTTGATCAGAACTGGGTTTCTTAGTGGTTTGGCCAACAAAATTATAGACTGAGAGTGTTTCTTGTATTTTGATGATATGGAAACTTGTTCTTTATGTGTTAGGGTTTACTACAGTTAGTTGTGGAGTTTCCAAATTGTTAATGTGTTTCAGGATAATGACTTTGATCAATGAATTATTTTTTTTAAATTGCAGATGGGTGATCCGTTGATTACTATCATATTTCACCATGGAGAGTCGTTTATCACAGAGGCTAATGAAAGTATGTCTTACAATGGTGAAGAGATTTGTGAGTTGCCGAACATTGATACAGACACACTGGATGTATTTTTTGTTCGAGACTATCACAAGAAAATTGGGTATGACAAGGTTAGCCAAACTTGGTGGCTGGTGCCTAATAGGCCTTTGCAAACTGGTTTAAGAGAAATAACAGATGATAAGGAGCTCATGGAGATGTGTTACCTTGCTCAGGAGAACAAGGGGGTTATTCATGTGTACTATGAACATGGAGTATCTGAACCTGTGTATATTGAGGAAGTAGAATTAGTGGCATCTAAAGGCAAGGAGTAGATACCGATACCAACCATTTTTCCCACTCCAAAACCCACCACCAATGCCACAACCGAACCAATTCCCACCACAACACCATGCACTCCAACTTCTGAACCAAAAAAGCCTATTGATACAACAAAACCAAAGGAGCCACCTTCTTCAGTTTCTGCTGGTAACCAAAATATACCAAAAAAAATTTCCCCCCAACCCATTGCAAGTCTTGGATCTAAGCCCAATCTACCACCAAAAACAATGGCCCAACTCAGTAAAACCAAGCCCAAAATCTCACCTAAAAAAATGGCCCAACCCACTGCAATTCCTAAACCTTGGTCCAAAGGGAAAGAAACCAAGAAGGCTATACCAAAGAGAGGCTGTAAGAATGTAAAAATAGCAGCAGCATATGGAAGGAGGCCACTGACAAGAGCTGCTGCTACTGGAAATATTGCAAGAACAATTCATAAGGAAAAACAGCCCAAACCAGCCTTTGTTGCTTTGTCTAGCTCAGATGAATCCTCAGACAGCCATGACAGTGATGATAGTGCAGAGGATGAACCATATAGGCCTGGTGGTGATGAGGTGTCCAGTGAAGAAGACTTGTCTCTGGATAGATCAGCAGCAAAGAGTAATGTGAAACTGAGAACTAGGATAGACAAGAAACTTACAAAACTAAAGAAGGCTGTTATGGTTGAAGATGATGGTCCTATTTGTGCAGACTCAGATTCTGAGGATGATGAAATGATTTTTGGACCGATTCCTAAGTTTGGATCATCAGTTGCTCCTTATCATGATGTGCAAGATGAAGCTTATAATGATTCTGATGGTGGAGACTCATGGTACTCGGAAGAAATGAAGACTCCTCCGAACTCTGAGGATGAGTTGGAGGAAGTTGATTTAGATGACATCTTCCCTGCATTCAGAGAAGGAGGGAGGTTTGGAGAGCTTAGGCTTGAGGTTGGAATGACATTCACTACGAAGATGGAGTTCAAAGAGGCTGTGCATGAATATTGTATACAAGAGGGTAGAAGGTTTTGGTTTAAGAAGAACGATAACGTGAGGATGAGAGTTGTGTGTAAGGATGAGAGTTGTGGCTGGCTTGTGTATACTTCTAATAATACTGAGAACAATTACTGGTAGATCAAGACGTTCATGGATGACCACACCTGTGCAAGAGAGACCAAAAATAGACTAGCTAATATGAAGTGGCTAGCCTGCAAATTGGTGAAGAAGCTAAGAAAATATCCGAATCTGAGACACTCCGAGGCTGCACAATATTTTAAGACAAAATGTGATTTGGATCTAAATAAGTCTTCACTGACCAGGGCCTTAGGAGATGCTAGATTTATTGTGTACGGTGATGCTGCTGCCCAATATGGCATGGTAAGGGATTATGGGCTGACACTGCTGAAGAACAATTCAGGCTCTACTGTCATAGTTGGTGTTATACCTCAGCCCAACCCTGATGATGATCCAATATTTGAGAAGATGTATGTTTGTTTGGAGGGATATAAAAAAGGATTTCTGGCTGGTTGCAGACCCCTGATAGGCTTGGATGGAGCTTTTCTGAAGACCCAGCATGGTGGTCAGATCCTGTTTGCTATTGGCCAAGATACAAACAACCATATATATGTGATTGCCTATGCAATTGTCTCTGTTGAGAACACTGAGAACTGGAGATGGTTCTTGGAATTACTTCATCAAGACTTGAGGGATTATAAGAAGAATAAGCTGAGTTTTATCTCAGATATGCAGAAGGTATACAATATTTGTTGTCTTTATTGGTTGTTACTTACTAGTTGTTACTTATTAAGTGTGAATCTATTGTTACTTATTAAGTGTGATGCTAGTGTGGTATTGCAATTTCTAAGGAGAAACATCTTCATTAGGTTTGGAGTACCAAAGGGACTTATAAGCGATGGGGGAAGCCACTTCTGCAATAAACAAATGAACTCCCTCCTCCATAGATATGGAGTAACCCACAAGGTAGCCACACCCTATCACCCACAGATAAATGGACAAGCTGAACTTGCAAACAGAGAGCTAAAGAGAATTTTGGAGAAAACTGTAGGAGCAACAAGAAAGGATTGGGCAAGGAAGCTGGATGATGCACTTTGAGCATATAGGACAGCATTCAAAACCCCCATAGGAAGATCTCCATTTCAACTGGTGTATGGCAAAGCATGTCATTTGCCTGTAGAGCTTGAACATAAAGCTTTTTGGGCCACAAAACTTCTAAATCTTGACGCCCAAGCAGCAGGAGAGAAGAGACTGTTGCAACTTAATGAGTTAAAGGAATTCAGACTTGAAGCATATGAGAATGCCAGAATATACAAGGAAAGAGCAAAGAGGTGGCATGACAAGAAGATCTCTCCAAGGACATTTGAACCAGGCCAAAAAGTGTTGCTTTTCAACTCTAGGCTAAAAATTTTCTCTGGAAAGCTTAAATCCAAATGGACTGGTCCATACACCATCACAAGAGTTTCCCCTCATGGTTATGTGGAATTACTTGATGAAGCCTCAAAGGAGACGTTCACAGTCAATGGTCATAGGGTGAAGCTCTATCTTGGTGGCCCCTGGAGCAAGGAAGAAAGTGTGCACTTGTTAACATAAGCAAGGGAGCTGCAATGTCAAGCTAAGGACAATAAACAAGTGCTTCATGGGAGGCAACCCATGCACAGAAGTCTTTTATTTTCATGCTTTAGTAATCAATAATAAGAGGTTGAATCATATACATCTAAGAGAATAAAGATTGAACTAGCACATAGTGTATGCAAGGTACTAAGTTTGGTGTGGCCAATCTTGAAGCAAATGCAAAAGTTATTTTTACAACACTTAGTCACAAACTAAGTTTGGTGTCCACATATACACGAAATGCTAGATCATGGAGCAAACATGTAGTCATTTCCCTTAGGCATATGAAAGCAACCATTAGATTTCAATTTTGTCTCGTTTTGCATCATAAATCCTTTGAAAATTATAGCATTAGTCCAAACATCACAAGAAATTCTAAAGTCTTTATATTCTTGCTGCAGGGAAGTGAAAGAAAGAAGTGATGGAAAATCTTAAAGGGGAATCACGGACACACACATAAGAAAGGAGAAGTCACATGTGCCTTGGGTTTTGTGCAATGGGAAGAACACCTTCACATGCAGTAGCTAGAAGATTCATGCTCCCCATGACTTGACCGAGCCATCAAGACTAACCTTCCATCATCAATGATGCCATAACACTCCAACAACAACAATCAAACCTCACTTTGTTCTCACTCCTATATATACCACTCTCCATCACCATACTTCATCAATTCACCTCAGCCGAAATCGCACTCACCCCTTTAAGCATCTTTGTTTCACAGATTTTGGCCTTGATCCTAAGAATTGCTCAGCAAAACTCATGATGCACCATTTTCCCTAGCCTACCCGAACCATTCTCCCTATTTATTCCCCTTCATAATCACTTTCAAGCTTGCTTTTCTTACCTTGTGACACTATCCATCTAAACTTCCTTCATAAACATTTTCTTTATGCTTGAGGACAAGCATTCCTCTAAGTTTGGTGTTGGAAGATTCGACCCTTGCAATTGAATTTCAATGGCCTCATCATCAAGAGCTGGGAAGGGAAAGGACAAGCAACCGGTAGAAGAGCAAGACATATTTTATCGAAGAAGGTTCAAATCCAAACGCAATGAGTGCATCTTTAGTTGGATGATAGGCAAAGACGTTATTTCGGAGTTACCTTTCAAGCTAAGAAAGGAGGAATACTCTGAGATACAAAAAATAATTAGAAAAAGGGGATGGGAGCTTCTCTGTAATCAACCTCAAGAAGTGAGCATGGTTCTCATCCATGAATTTTATACCAATGTGATAAGAGAATTTGACGATGAAGAGCCATACATGAGCTATGTAAGAGGGATGACTGTTGACTTTAGTCCAAACACCATCAACAGGGTGCTAAAGATCAAGCCAAAACAGTTCAAACAAACTAGCTATAAGGAAAGGGTTGAACATGAAGCAAGATGTGAGGATGTGCTAAGTGACTTGTGCAAAGTAGGCACGGACTGGGTGTTGGATTCACATGGACAACCACTAAAACTTAGAAGAGGTGATCTCATACCTCAAGCAAAGGGATGGCATGACAAAGTGAGGAGATCACTAATTCCTACTTCAAACAACTCCGAGGTGACAGTGAATAGAGCAATAATGATCCACTGCATAATGAAAGGAGGGGAGATTAATGTGGGAGAAGTTATAGTGAATAACATCATTGACATAGCTGAAAAGGTCAAACAAGACAGTTGGCTAGGATATCCTAGTACTATTCTGCGCTTATGTGAAGAAGCTGGAGTGCCTCTCGAAGAATTTGAAGAGACTGACGTGGTGTCCATTGGAAAGCTTCTCACCAAGAAAAGATTGGAATTTGTCACCACAACCCAATTGGAGAGGCAGCCTCTAGCAAGAAGAAAGAAAAGGAAAGAAGCAAGACAAGAGGAAGAGCGCGAAGAAATGGAAGAACCAAGTACCTTGAACATGAATAAACTCCAAGCCGCTTTGGAAGGAATCTCTGGGCAATATTCACAAATTCAAAGAAGCCAAGAGGAACAAGCTCAACAACAAAGGGACCTTTGGCAATTGATGAATCAGCAAAGAGAAGTTCAAGCTCAATGGATGGATCAGCATAGGGAATATCAAACACACATGATGGAACTACAACAAGAGCAATATGCCAAGATGTATGAAATCATCAACAACTCAGCTGCTGGACATGAAAGATCCATGGAGAAGGTAATACAAGAACAAGCTCAGCTGAGGAAAGGGCAAGCTCAGCAAAGGGAGCTTCTCCATAGGATGGATGGTAGACAAGACATATTTCACAGAGAATACAATGAAAGCAGAATGTTCAAGGAGGCCAGACATAGAGACAGAGTTGATTATGATATATGCACCCAAGAAAAACTCAGCTACATTTGTGGAACACTCCTAGTGCTCAACCCACAAATCCAAACATTTAATGAAGCGCACAAGGTATTAGAAGAACAGGAAATTGCAAGGGTGAAATTTAATGCTCAAAGACTAAAGGAGAGGATGGTAAGCTCAGGAATATGGAAGAGAGAAGAGGAGGACTCAACAACAAAACAACAAAGAGAAGTAAGAAAGAAGAAGAAAGAAGATCTGAAGGGCAAAGGAAAGCAAGGAGAATCAAGCAAAGGAAAGGGACATAAAGACTAAAGGTGGTGAAGTTCTTTTTAGTGCTTTAACAAATAAAGAAGATGTATGTCTGAAACATGATATAACTTCTAGGTTGTTTTTTTTACAATATGCATTTTCATGTTTATTCCATGTATCACTCATATGTTTGGAATGTTTGCTGGTCTTAAGTACTTTTACTTGCCAATGGAATAAAAGATGTAGTTTGAACAAAAACAGAGAGGAATCTAGCTTAGGAAGAATAAGGTTGTCTGATAAAAAGTGTTAGTACATATATGCCTTCATTGTGAACGAATCAGGGCTTAAGAAATTAAAAGGAGTTAAGATGCTTGCTTACACAAAACTAGTTGGTTAAGGGTTATAAGACTCAAGAAGTTAGAAGAACAAAGATCCTTGACAATGGAGTAATACAAAAAAATTGAAGAGCAGAAAAAGAGAAATAAAGAAAACAAAGAACAAAAAATGAAAAGCTAGGCATCAATGACAAAATTTGGATATGTGTCTGTGGTGATTGATGTTAGGATACATACTTGGGCTAGTAAATCCGAGGGGTGCTTCATCACCCGGTAACTTGAGTTAACTAACTCGGGATTATCGATTGAAAACTCACATTCAAGAGTAGCTCTATAATAGAACATTTAGCAACCCAAAGAGGTGCTGGACACCACTATCCAAATAAAATCTCAAAGTTATATGCCTGTGATTGAATGTGTTAAGGAGAGAGACTTGAGTTAGTAAATCTTTAAGAGTGTTTCAACACTTAACAACTTAAACCAACTGGTTTGGGATTTTTGATTGAAAGCTTATGCTAAAGAGCCGCCTTAAGACAAGATTTTTAGCTCAATGAAAAAAAAATATAGTTTAAGGATTATGTGCTAAGGTATAGGAAAAAAGAGAGTCTAGTAAAGCTAACCAACCTAGTATTGAAGCAAGCATTTTAACTAGAGAATTTAGATTAGCCTTGATCATTTGCACTAAACAAATGACTACACAAATAAGGATGACACATTCCATGAAAGAAATTTCTCTCTGTTAAGACATTCAATTCTTGCATCTTAAATTCTTTTGTCAATTTCTTCTATCTTTTGCTTGAGGACAAGCAACATTTTAAGTTTGGTGTTGTGATGCATTCGCATATTTGCTATATTAGCTAGTTAGTTTAGTTAGTTCTAGCTTAGTTTCATTCATTATCATTAAAATAAATAAGCATTTGTGTGAGTTCTCTCTCCATGCATTCATGAACCAAGAACTAGGTGAAATTTGGCATAATCCATGCAAATGATTCAAGGAGTTTACAAATGAATTAGTATAAATGAATCTCTTGAAATTTATTGCATAGAATGGCAAGACTTTGAGGAAATTTCTTTGGTTAATGATAGGTGATGGAGTAGCAAGGTCAAGCCAGCAAGAATTGGAGCAAGAAAGATTGGGGACATAGCAAGCTTGGCAAGGAGGAAGAGACTTGGGAGTTGCCAACGTGCATAATCACTTGAGTGTTTGGCAATAACGCCAAGTAGTCCTGGAAGGTGAATTTGAAGCTCCCTAGCACGTTGCCAACGCCAGCAGCAAGAAGGCTTGGATAGGAATGGTGTGAAGCACGTTGCCAACGCCAAGTTCTGAAGGCGTGTTCCTTGGCAACGCACCAAGCAACCTTGGAGGGCAACTTCTAGCCTCGAGCACGTTGTTCACCCTTGGTAACAAGGCCGTGTTTGAAGAAAACGCCAGCAACAACGCCAAGAGCAAGATCTTGGGCCAACCAAGAGCTCGAGCACGTTACCACAAGTGGGGAACAATAGCGTGTCTCAAGGCAATGCTGATCATTCATTCGAGGCAAAAACTCAAGGCAGCCTTGGCCTTCACTCGAGCACGTTGCCAATGCCAGCTTCCATTGGCGTGTTCCAAGGCAACGCTGAGCTAGAAGACCTAGCCCAGGAAAGGAAGCTAGCACGTTGCTAACGCCAGATTCTAAAGGCGTGTTCAGGGGCAACGTTGCAAGCAAGGTTGGAAGCTATAAGGCAGCACTGGAGGGAAATCCCAAGGCCTCAAGCACGTTGCCAACGCCAAGTTCTATAGGCGTGTTCCAAGGCAACGTAGCAAGCAAAGTTTGATGCCATAGGGAAGTCTCGAGCACGTTGTTGACATTGGGTGAGCAAGGGCATGTTTGAGACTAACACCAGCAAACAACGCCAAGCAAGAAAGTCTGGCCATGCAAGAAGCTAGCGTTGCCAACGCTGGTAACATGGGCGTGTTTGCTAGCAACGCCAAACAAGCAAGGCAAGAAAAGCTTGAAGAATTGGAAGGCATCCCTGGAGGGAAATTTCACAAGCATCGAGCACGTTGCCAACGTGCTAGCAAGGGGCGTGTTTATCAACAACGCTAGCAGCTAGGCAACCTTGGAATGAAGCAACCCACGTTGGCAACGCTGGAAACAAGGGCGTGTTCACTAAAAACGTGTGCGATTTTGGTAGGCTAACCTTACCTTCTTCAATGGAGCATAATTTGAGCTAGGAAGATCCAATTGAGATGATCCCAAATACATTGGAAAGAAGACATTCTGAGCTTTCTAATGATGTATAATAGTTCATATTGAAGCAAAGGATTGAAGCTCAAAGTTTAGGCAACATTAAGCATAAAAAGTGAAACCAAGAAGAAGAAGAGCTAAGTGTTTGACAACAACTTGGGCTAGCAACGCCCAAGCACCAAGCTCCCAGCCCAGGAAGTGCATTGGCACGTTGCCAACGTGCCTTGAACTGGCGTGTTTGCCAGTAATGCCAAGCCATTGGGCCAGAAGCAATGTGAATGAGCTCTTCTTCCTCTGTTTGGCAACAATTCTTCCATGAAGCTAATTCAACTAGGATAAAGCCCACATTGCTAACCCAATTGAAGATCTCTCAAGGAGTTTTAGGAATAGTATAAATAGAAAATAGTTTTGTACTTAAGAGGGGCTCTTAGACACTTTTACTGGGACACTACATTTTACTTTTATTTTTTTACTACATTTTTGGGGGAATACCCGTCTGCTATTTTGTTTTTCTTGAAGCATTAAATTTCAGTTTTAAGAACTCTTCATTCTTCTTCTTCTTCATCCTTCTCTACACACTTAGTTTAATTTTTCATCTTTGCAATTGTTGTTGAAATTGGAGCTATGACTCACTAAACCCCATTTTCATTAGGGGGAGGAGCTCTGTGTATTTGAATGAGTTGATAAATCTTCTTTTCCTTCTCAATTCAAGTGGTTCATCCAAGAGGAAACTCTTGTTCTTCAAAGATTCAATCACCATCGAGAGAGGGGTTGAATCTATATGAATTGTGTGATAAACTTGAGAAAGGAGTTACCTAATTCAGTTTAGAGTTCATCCTTTCATAATTTCCTTGATTAATATGCTTTGGGTTGGTATGTGAGATATAACCACCCTTGGTTGAGATCCTGGGAATTGTGTGGCTTGAAGGATTAGTTAATGAGCTTCATCTCTTCTCATGAATAATTAGATCACGAGTGGCAATTGATTGTGTTGATGAGAAATTGAGTTGCCAAGAGATTGGAATTTAATTATTCACAATCCGCCATGGATCTATACCCATGATTGAGAAGGAATTGAGTAACATCAATTCATGAGAATTCACATCTCTGATCCCTAATGATCTCTCCATCATTAATTCTCATTTCTTTTGCTCTCTAGTCATTTTGAACACCCACTACCCAATTCCCTTCTACATTCTTGCAATTTATCATTCTGCCATTTACATTATGCTCTAAATTACTTGCAATTTAATTTCTACACTTTATATTCCTGCACTATGCTTCCTTGCAATTTATCTTTAATGTCATTTAAGTTTCTTGCACTTTAAGTTTCAGTCATTTACTTTTATTTTGTTTCTTCATTGCAATTCTTTATATTCCTTGTCATTTAATTTTTGCAATTACGTTCAAGAATTAAAATCTCATAAAATCAAAACCATGTTTGCTCAACTAAACTACCAATTAACTAAAGTTGCTTAATCTACCAATCTCCGTGGGATCGACCTCACTCCGGTGAGTTTTACTACTTGATACGATCCGGTATACTTGCCGGTTACGTGAGAATTTCTAATTTTCGCGTATCAGTTACAGACTTAAGAGTAATTCAAATCCTGTCTATTTTCATTTCATTGAACAGAACACCAGGAACAGAAGTATGCATACAATCAAACACTTTAATTTGCATTTCTTTCACACAAAAGGACAGGAACAAGTACATGAACAACATATGCATATAACATGCATGTCATTTATTTTTTGCTAGATATAGTTGACCCTGTTGTCTATCCAACCTTAATACAAGAACACCAACTACAATCAGCAGCATGAACACAAACATCAAAATCCCCCCCTTTTTAGAACCCTAATTTCAGCCTCTAATTTACCAAATTTCCAAGCAATCTTCATATTCCATTCTTTATTATCAACTGAATGTCTTGTTCTATCATCACATACTATGACATCTTCTTCCAAAACTTTATCAACCCACAAAAATAATCTACACCATTTCTTACCCACAGTCTGCACAGCCAAGAAAATTGAATCAGCAAAATTTATATCCATAAATACAGCAATCAACAAAAATAATACTTACATTATAGTTTGGGCAACCCAGAAACGGTCTCCCTGGATTAGAATTCGTCCCTGACCACCGCAGCACTAGTCTCGACCCGCAGCCACACTATTCTGGCAAACGCGCTTCTCTATTTCTATTCATTCTCCTCATGATGCTTCCAAATGATCGTGGGTTGGTCGAGCTCCCAGCTACGTTGCTCGCACTTGCCATAACCATCGAGCTTCAAAGATGGAGAAGACAAGAACACAGAACCGCAGATAAGAGAACAGAGTGAACACTGTGGGCTTTAAAATTGGGGATTAGGATTTTAACTTGATTTGAGGGACCAAATTGATTAGGACCACATGTCACGAAGCCTGCCAACTCAGCTTTTCAGTAGCGCCAAATGGCCAGAAATTGCCGGAAGGACAAGTTTGAGTCCCAGAGTGCAACTTCAGGGATGAATATGGGTAACTTTTAAGTTCAAGGACTACTATGAGGCTCGAGTGCAACTTCAGGGACTACATTGAGACTTAACTCATTAAAAAATTCTAATTAACTCTCAAATTCTAATAAAATAATCAGCATAAATACCCAAAATAAATCCTCACAATCCAAACATAGACAAGCCAAAGAATCCAAAAGCATCAGAAAATTCAGCCACTCAATCATCAAAAGTTGAAATTCAGATACACTCACAATTCAAATTCAACAAATCACACCACTAATAACTCTAACTTAGAACAAAAAAATAGAAAAAAAAATAGCAACTCAATCATCAGAAAACAACAACTCAATAATCACAATAACCCAGAATCAATAAAATAAACAAACATAAATTGAAGTAAACATAAATTTCAGCAGTGCATACTCATAACCCTAAACATTATTCGGTTCCAGAATCATACAAAAAAAGAAATTCAGAATCATAAAACTCAGAGATAGGCGAGACAGAAACAGACGAGGTTGGAACAAAATCCAACTGCCGGCAAAGGAGAAACGGCAAGACAGAGACAGAGACGAGGGAGGAACGACAAGACAGAGACCAAGACAAGGGAGGAACGAAACTCAACTGCCGAGGTGGGTAGAACAGTGAGACAAAGACGAGGATAGGATTCAAACTGACAGCTCCTCGATCTGTAAGTCCATGACCACAACGACGACGTAGAGAAGAGTAGAAGACAGCCACGAGCTTTGATATTCAAGTCCAGAGGCGACGGCATGGAGGAGAAGAGGATCGACGGCCAAAGGTTTCGAGCTGACCGTCTGCTGTCACTGCCGCGTGGCGACAACACTCTTTGGTTGACAAGAAGAGTTCGACGGCGGCAGAAGCGGTGGCTGCTGCTTGTGGTGGCTGAGAGAGAGAGGAGTTGTGGGTTAGGCTGTTAGGGTTTTTGTGTGAGGGAGGAGAACTGAGAAGACAGCCTTTTTATATGCTGAATTTCTGTTTTTTTAATTAAAATTCTAAAAACCGTAAAAAAACCATTCGATTTTACCGATTTGCCGATTTACTGTCGGTTCGACCGATTTTTTTGTCAAGTGATTTTTTATATCAACCAGATTAGTTGAAAGATCGATTTCCGGTTAATCCGATCAAACCGACCAGTCCAGTTCAATTTTCATAACGCTGATTTTCATTCATTCTTAGTCATATTCAAAGTTATGAATTCAAACTCTAAAAAAATAGTCTTTTGTGAAATTTAAATTTTTTATTTTTTTGCAATAAAAGTTAATTAGTGGCTATTTCAATTATTATTTTTTTAAAATATTTTTGTCTCAATCTTATATAACATTATTTTCAAAAAATATTAAAATAAAAAATACTTAAATAAATCATTCATATAAATTACTTAAACCATATATATTTAATTTTTTTCTTTAAAATACACTAATAATTTTAGAAATATTTTCTATTTTTTAAATAATAGAATCTTTTTTATTAAAGCAAAAAAATTGATAAAACTCTAATACCTTAGATCTTGCTACAATTTTAATTCTTTTCAATCAGCATGTAATTCGAGACGAAGTTAGACATGAACTTGAAGGAGTTATTAGATTTAGGGTTTAATCCAGCAAAGTTACTTCTAGACATTAAGCATTATTACTAATCATTATATAATTTGTTGTTTGATTGATCGTGGCACTTGTAAATGAGTTGTTAATCTTGATAGAAGTATTTTTGTTATTTTAAAATTAACTACAAAAGTATTTTAGTATTTTTAGTATTTAACACTAATAGAATTATCTATTATGATATCCGTTCTCAAACTAATATTTTTTCTAATGTGTATGTAATCCATGAAGTTAGGGTATAATCGGAGTGGATTGAGTCGAATTTGAAAGAAATTGAAAATCTCACCGATTAACTTTGATCGATTTGGATTGGATTAGATAGATATATTTTTGTGACTGAATTTAAACAGGTCATATCAGTTTACAATGGTTCAGATACTTTATTAGAATTATATTTTAAAAAGAGAAAATAAAAAAAATTTATGCAACAAAAAAAATATAAATAAAAAATAGATGAAAGTAAGATTAAGATTAGATAAAAATTATATAAATTTTAATTTTTTTTTAATAAATAGAGTAATTAGGTCAGTTCGGTTCCACACTCTAAAAGAAAAAAATATTTTTGTGAAATTTAAGTTTTTTTTTTTTACAATAAAATTAGTGGTGATTCCTAGATTTCTTTTAAAAATATTTGTCTCAATCTTGTATATTATCTCTTAAATTAATATTAAAGAGTTAAGTCTATTTAAGTAAATTATGCATATAAATTATTTAAATCATATTTATTTTTTCTTTTAAATTTCAATAATAATTTCAAGAATATTTATTATTTTATAAATAATATTTTATTTATAATACTTAAATAAATAAAATTTTT
Source organism: Arachis ipaensis (assembly GCF_059453495.1). Lineage (NCBI taxonomy): Eukaryota > Viridiplantae > Streptophyta > Magnoliopsida > Fabales > Fabaceae > Arachis > Arachis ipaensis. The sequence goes on from NC_142443.1 coordinate 26,399,978, forward strand.
ATAAATGTTATTTGTATATTAAAATTAGCTTCTAAAATTAATCATCAATGTATTTGTGTATAAATACATGTGGGTTTAATTTATTTTTAGAGAAAATTCCACTCCCCTCCTCTACGAGATGCTAAAATGATAGTCCACTCCCCTCTATTTTATAAATGTACATTCCCCTCTCTTCTAACTTTTAAAAAACCTCATCTTTAATCCATTTTAAATTTTTTGTGTTAACTAATATTAACTTTATCTATTTTTTAAGAAAAAATAAATTATTTTTTAAGAAAAAATAAATTATTTTTTAAAAAATACCATTAACAAAAATTTTTTTTTATCATTAAATTTTGCTTATCAAAATATCCTTTAATAAATTATTTTTATTGATTAAATTGTATTTTTACCAAAATACTTTTAAAAAAATTTATAATTAAATTATTCTTTTCTAAGATACCTACCTTCAATAATTTTTTAAATATTATATTGTGATTTTACCAAAATTTTCGTTAACAATTATTTTTATATTTTACTATTAATTTTTGATATCAATATATATATTATTTTAACATTAAATAAAAAAATCTTACTACTATTAATATGTATAACAACTAATATATATTGATATTGAAAAATAATATTACTAAAATTTTTTATTTAATGTTAAAATAATATACATAGATATAAAAAATTAATAATAAAATATAAAAAAATTGTTAACGAAAATTTTGGTAAAATTATAATTTAATAATTAAAAAATTATTAAAGGATATTTTAGAAAAAAATAATATAATTATTAATTTTTTTAAAATACAATTTAACTAATAAAAGAATAATTTATTAAAGAGTATTTTGGTAAGTAAAATTTAATGATAAGAAATAAAATTTTTGTTAATGGGTATTTTTTTAAAAAATAATTTATTTTTTCTTAAAAATTGGATAAAGTTAACATTAGTTAATACAAAAAGCTTAAAATGGATTAAAAAGGAGGTTTTTTAAAAATTAGAACTTAGAAGGGAGGAGAATGTACATTTATAAACTAGAGGGGAGGGGAGTGTCATTTTAGCATCCCGCAGGAGAGAAGAGTGGAATTTTCTCTTATTTTTAACATGTATTTATATTCTAACAAGTATTTTAAATTAATAAATAACTTTAATTGCTGCTTTTCGTGTACATATAGCATAATCGTAAAATTTTTATTATATATTAATGTCTATTTTTATGAATCTGACGTTTAAATAAGAAGATTCAGCACATATAAAAAAATACAAATGTACTTTAGTATGTATAGTATAATAAAAATAAATTTTGATATAATGAGATGAATTAAATATAAATAATTAAAATTAAAATATAAAATGCTTAAGATAATTAATTTTTAAAATTGAAAAAAAGAATAATAATTAAATTTATTCTCTTACACAAAGTATTCATTTTACGTTAAATGTGTTTTGTCGATTTTTAGCAAATCGATGGTGGTTCGATATCTAATGGTCTGGGAGCGAAACCTACTCCTCTGTGCGAGTACCAGTTTTCTAAAAGTGCACAAAGCGTCTCCGATTAGACAAGTTTTGACAATAAAAATAAAATAAATTTGTAGAATATTAAATATAATTCGGAAATCAAAGTTTTCAAAAAGTAAAGACATGATAAATGGAAAGACTTGAACCAAAATCAAACGGAAACAGTAAAAATGCCTTAAATTAAATCAAAGAACTTCGAAGTAAATGATAGAATTCTGAAAGATAAATTTAACAGGAAAAGTAAAGAATATGAATAACACTTGGTGAATAAAATTAGAAACAGAATTGAAATTAAAAGAAAGAAGAAGGTGGAAGGAACCCTACAGAAAAAGGAAACTCGATCACAAACTCAGGGATACGCTGGGATGTGAGAATGCTAGAGTGTTTTTCTAAGTAAAAGTTCCAACTCCCATTCTCTAACACTTCACAGTATTTATAGACTATCTTACATAACGGTTAATTTGATTACAATTAAATGAAGAATTATAAATTTGAAACACAACCACTCTTGATAACCGTTCCCAATGCGTGATTGTAGATATTTCCAATATTTTCCTCGTGTGATAAAAGCCACAAACTTTCTCGCTTCCATAACTATTCGATCAGTTTTTCGAAAACCTTCTTCAACCCTTCGAATCAAATCTTCTCTTCGATTCTAGCTTATTTGATTGACAACATAATCGAAATTCACATCAGCACCAATTGCCTCACTTCAAGCTCGCGCGTACGCGTCTTCTTGAAACACCATACTTTGCTTATTTCGATCTGACCCACTCTTGTCGAAAATACTTTTTTTTAATCAACAAATTGCCTCATTGGATTAATGTGGTTGGCTTCGATACTATTATCGAATCAATAAAACACTTAATCCAAAAGACGTCAGTTTTTAAAACCAATAATAATTATCATTCAAACTCCCATTATTATTGATCCACTCGACACGTCTTCTGAGACTGACGCTTTCTCTTTTTACCACTTCACCTTCTACACGAAGTCATCTCTATCTGTATTTCTTCCACAGTAACGGCTACAGTGATACTTTTAAATTTCACTTATCTTTCTTTATTTGAATCTCTTGAATCCATTACTCTCTGAACTTCTTTTGCATCCAAACTTTCTCACAAAAATCTCCAACCTTCAATTCTCTTCGATAATGTCTGGTTCCTCCTCTCGTGCCACTACTCAAGATAAAGGCAAAGGCCATGCAACAGTACCGACATCTCCGCCAGCCCTTCGCATCCTTAATCAAATCAATGATGAAATCATCGATGATCCCCATCTACAAACCAATGACACCAGAATTCTAATTCCTTTCACAATCGGTTCAGATACACAATGCTTCCTTCGGCCGATTGAAACTCTTGAAAGGGCAAACAAAAAGCTTTCATTCTTCCCTAATGCTGAAGGAGAAGATTTACTGATAAACCAAGCTTTTAACATTTCTCACTTCATCAGCCAAAAACCTTTTCGAAACAACCCAAAAATAAAACTTTGAGGATCTGATTTTAAAACTTGGTATCAACGCCTCGAACCCACAAAGGGCGCTTCCTGGGGAGCCTTAGGAATACAGGAACTGTTAAGGCTTTCTCACTTTTCACTCACTACTCATCCTTGGATGATTGGGGCAGTAACCTGTTTCTGGAACAGAACTACCAATAATTTCCATCTCCCTTGTGGGATGATCGGAATGTCCCTTCTTGATGTAGCCGCTATCACAGGACTCCCGATAAACTCTCCAGATTGCACTCCTGACATGCAACCTCAGCATCAATACAACATCACTTTCAGCGCCCATTAGAGTGACTTCATCGCTCATAATATGGGCAAAGATGATACAGAAATCACTAATGATTAACATGTAGCCTTTTTATTCTACTAGCTAAATGCAATTTTGTTCTGTTCTCGAAGTGTTCAAATGTCAAAACTTTTCCTTCCTCTAGCGGCTCTCTTGCATGAAGGAAAAGCTCTCAATCTGACCAAGCTTCTCCTTGGACACATCTTCGAAGAACTTAGCCTACTTGTCTGTGACCTCCGAGACAACAAAATAATCAACACAGGAGGTCTATTTTGGCTTCTTCAATTATGGCTAAATGCCATTTTTGAAAACTACATGATAAAGCCTATAGGGGGCAGTACTGATAAGCAGCACATTGAGGATTTTTGTTTATCTGATTACAAGCCCAATTTTCCAAACACTCAATCGAACGAAGAAAAATTTTGGGCTATTTTTTCTCTTTTCCATTCCTGCAGAAATTTTGATAATGATCAACTCAACTTCACTCCTTTCTTGCGTCGCAACTGCGGCCCTGCCTGGCTCGATCATTTCCTCTTTCCAAACACTAATGAGGAAAGCGAACTTGCAAATCGAACTTGGGCACACCTACTGGCTATTCAAGTGATACCAATAGGATTGCCACAATATAAGAAGGAAAGGTTTAAAATAACCTTGTACGCTCCTCACTTGATTGCAAGACAATTAGAATTCTCTCATGCTATCCCAACGCCTCAACCTCGACACAGTGAACCATTCTGCCAAATCACTCTGTCCTCACAGGAAGGTTTCAATACTTGTCTCTCAAAAAATCAAAAACGAAGAAACCGCTTCAACTTCTTGATTTATGAACGCAGTTCATTTATCACTAAGTCCTATCTCGAATAGTGGACTGCTTATTATTCAAGGTATACCCGTACCTTAGAAGACATTCAGCAAACTGCTATTCGAGTAGCTGTTACTGAAAGCTCCCCAAAAAGAACTCACAAGAGGAAAGCTGAAGCTGCTCGGCCACCACTACAAAAAATCAGAAAGACTCCTACTAGGACTTCTCGCAGAGTAATTCTTCTATTCATAACTCTACTTTCAAATTCGAAATGTCCTTCAAATATTACTATTATACATTTTTTAAAACTTATTTGACCTGAACTTTCAACAGCTAATTTTGCAATCATCAAGCAAAAGCGATGATGAAAGTGAACCAACCAACAAGGAGTCTCTCGCTGCTTCTTCTCAATCAGAAGATGCAGCCGATTCTGATCCTGGCTCTCAGCTAATACTTAGGTCCAGAATTCCTCAGGTAACACACTCATCACTATATACCTCTCACTTAGTTTAAAAAATAGATCTTAAACTTATAATTGTGTACCTTTTACATTAGCCCATTAATGTTGCCCAGGCGGCTTCTTTTACTAGAGCTCTCGATCAGCTAATTCCTCAACAACAAATCGACCCAGAGCACTCCACATAACATGACTCAATCCAATTCACTGGGTCCCTATAAACGATTCCTGCTACTCATCCACCTCTTTTTCACACAACACAAGTGATCGATTTAACAGAAAATCCTCTGCATCATTCTTCATAGGAGACACATAGACTTGAATCAACTTCACCAAACAATCAAACTGCACTAATTGAAGAGAACCAAACGGTTTCAGCCTCTGATTCTGCTTCTAAAGCAGCTGACACCACCAATTCTGATTCCTCCCATTCCAGAGTTTTTGAGACCCCTCCAGAGTTACAACCTGATCCTTCACTTCAAACCCCTCCAGGACCAAGACCAGGAACATCGAATATTCTTTCCACCCCAGGTAGTGCCCCCTTGGATGATCTGATTTTAGTTTTAAACAAAATTATCAAAGAAAAGAAAGTACCAGTCCCCATTCTAGAAATCTCAAGATCTACCACACCAAGACCTCCAATCGAATTAGAGCCTAACACTCGGGAACAACTTCGATTGCTCATCAAACTTTTGGATCATCCACCTACTTCATGGGTCAATGATCCAATCCTCAACAAACTCCTGGAGGACTATTTGAATTCTTCTTTTGAATTCCCAAACAACACACCATATTCTGCTTCAATCCAAGAATTCAAACAACTTCTTAACGATAGCGTTACATCTCAGTTTCAACTTCAGGAAACTGAAAATGAAGAGGCTATAGCCAAATCCAAAATAGAAAGCTGTCTTGCAACTGCTCAACCAATCCAATCCTCTCGTGAGGAGTTTGATGCAAGAATCTCTCATGCTATCTCTGTCCAGGCTTTTTATGATCAAGAAGAAGCAAGAATCGAAGCAGAATTGGCTCAACTTCAACAACATCTTACCACCATATGCCAAGATAGAACCACCTTAGCCAAACCTCTGGCTGCAGCCCAACAAGAACAACACCTCCTTATCCAGAAACTTGTCTCAATCGACACTGAGCGGGAAGAGTATGAAAAACAGCTCGAAAAGATTCAAACTGACAAGTTCAAGCAAATTGAAATGCTTATGGTTCTGGAAAATAAAAGGACAAAGCTGCGCTCCGATTTGGCGAAGTTATTGGCATCTTGAACTTCTTTTTACTTTTGTAATGACTATTTTCTTTCTGAATTTATGCCTATTGAATTTCTATATTTGCCAGTAATAGAAATATTTCAGATATTTTTCATTAATCGAATTAACTATTTTCTCTGATTCGATGTCTTTAATTTGATAGGTATTTCCAGAAAATACCCCTATCACTTGAAAGGGACCTTCCCAATTGTGGGACCATTTACCAAGAAATTTCGATTTCTTTTCCATTGGTAAAATAACTTTCAAAACTAATTCACCTATTTTGAAATATTTCTCCTTAATTCGACGATTATAACTTCAAGCAATACTTTCTTTTTGTCGAATTATATTATCAAGTGCTAGAATTCGCTCTGAATCTAACTCATTCAATTCATCAAACATGGCATTCCAATAGTCATCAACTAACAACTCATTCTGTTTCGATACTCTTAGAGTATTCAAATTAATTTCCAATGACAATACTGCATCATGGCCATATACTAATTTATAAGGTGAAGTTCCTGTCGATCCTCTTGGTAAGTTTCGATAAGCCCATAACACTTGACTTAAAGTCTCATGCCATGTTCGAGGCTTATTTCCGATATACTTTTTAATCAAACCAATCAATATCTTATTTGCTGCTTCCACTTGCCCATTAGCTTGTGCATAATAAGGAGTTGAAGTAACCATGCTAATGTTTCTTGAAGCCACAAAATTTTTAATTAGCTGGCCATTAAACATAGTTCCTTGGTCAGTACTTAACGTCTGAGGAATTCCAAATCGATGAATAATATTTTCCTCGACAAAATCAATTATCTCCGTTTGACCAACTTCTACCAAAGGAACTGCTTCAACCCATTTCGTGAAATAATCAATAGCCACTAAAATAAATTTGTGCTGCTTCGATGAAGGAAGATGAATCAATCCAATTAGATCTAAAGCCCAACCTCTAAATGGCCACGTCTTTATTATCGAATGCAATTCAACCGCAGGAATCTTTTGTATCGAACCATGTTTCTGACATTCTTGACATGCCTTTGCATAATCAATACAATCTTTTATCATAGATGGCCAAAATACATGATTGCGATATAACACCCATCTCATTTTCTTTCCTGCCTGATGAGCACCACATATTCCATTATGAACTTCACCTAAAGCAATGTTTTGATCTTCTCGACTTAAACAACTCAACAAACTTCCATCGATCCCCTTTTTGTATAACTCATCAGCCAATAAAACAAAGTTCATTGCTTGCAACTTTAGTTTTCTATCAACTGCAATATTGGGATCTTTCAAATACCGAGAAATAGGTTTCCTCCAATCAGCATCTTCCCATTCATCTATGCATAACACCTCTCTCTCATTTGCTGGCATTAAAATTTGATGGATACTAGATAATTTCTTAATAGTTTCCAGACCAATTCGATACTTCGAAGCAATTTGGGTTAATTCATTAGCAATCTCATTATGAATTCGAGGGATATGCACCAAAGAGACTTTTCAAAAAGACATCAATAACTCCCAAGCAGTTACTAAATATTTTTGTAACGTCTCATTATTACATTTAAACTCCTTTGACAACTGCTTTAAAACTAACTGCGAATCCCCCAGAATTTGAACTTCTAAAGCTCCTTTGTCGATTAAAATTTCTAGACCCAAAATCAAGGCCTCATATTCGGCTACATTATTAGAACAAGGATACTTTAATTCGAACAAGAATTCTGATGGAATACCTTCTGGCGAGATAATGAGGATTCCAACCCCCGCACCATCTTTGTGCTTAGATCCATCGAAATACAATTTCCAATAGTTGACTTCTACATCAACTATATTTGTCCCCTGGTCATTCAGATCTTTCGAATTGTCTACAAGAAAATCTGCAATGACCTGTCCTTTAACAGCTTTTGCTGGGACATACTGTAAATCGAATTCCGTTAATGCTAACATCCATTTCCCCAAACGTCCCCTTAACATAGGGAAACTTAACATGTATTTAACAAGATCGGTCTGTGCTATAACTTTCACCGATTTAGCCACCATATAACACTTTAACTTCATACAAGCATAATATAATGACAAACATAATTTTTCAACCAGGGAATACCTTGTTTCGATATCATTCAAAACTCGACTAAGGTAATAAACCGCCCGTTCATTCCCATTTTCATCATCTTGGGCTAACATACACCCTATAGTGTTTTCAGATGCTGCAATATATAACTTTAAAGGTTCAGATGGACGCACATTTGCCATAATTGGAGGTTTCGATAAGTATGACTTAATCGAGTCAAACGCCAATTGATGTTCTGTGGTCCATTCAAATTTCGAACCATTCTTTGATTTCACTAAAGGTGCAAACACCCTAGTTCGATCCGACAGATTCGAAATGAATATTCGAAGATAATTTATTTTTCCCAAAAACGATTGCACTTTCTTCTTCGATTTGGGAGCAAACAAAGCTAATATTGCATCTGCTTTGTTCTTATCAATGGCTATTCCCTTTTTTATGAACAACAAAGCCTAAAAAATTTCCAGCCGATACCCCAAACGCACACTTCAAAGGATTCATTTTTAATCTTTTCTTTCTCATAGTCAAGAATGCCTTTCTTAAATGGTCTATATGTTGACTTATAGAAATCGATTTTACCATTACATCATCAATGTACACCTCCATAAATTTTCCAATAAACTCATAGAAAATAGCATTCATTGCTCATTGATACGTTGCACCAGCATTTTTCAAACCAAAAGGCATAACCACCCACTTGTATGTACCTAACGCCCCAGGACAGCGAAAGGTAGTTTTAGCCACGTCATCTTCCGCAATAAAAATTTGGTTATATCCAGAATAACTGTCCATGAAACTAAGAATTTCGTTTCCCGCGGCAGAATCAATTCACATGTCTGCAATCGGCATAAAATATTCATTCTTTGGAGTGGCATTATTTAAATCTCGAAAATCGATACATACCCTCAATTTTCCATTTTTCTTCATCACTGGAATAATATTCGACACCCACTCCACATAACGAGCAGTTTGAATAAATTTTGCTTTGATCAAGCGTTCTATTTCTTCTTTAATTTTCACATTGATTTCAGGAGCAAAACGTCTTGGAGTTTGTTTCACAGGTCGAGCATTGGGTTTCAATACTAATCGATGTTCTACTAATGAACGATCGAGACCGGGCATTTCATGATAATCCCATGCAAAACAATCTTTGAACTCATGTAACAAATCGAAAAGCTTAGTTCGAAAAGGATCAACAAGATCTTTACAAATATATGTAATTCGAACATCATCATGAGTCCCCAAATTAATTTCTTCTAAAGGATCTTGAGACTCGAACCCCTTATAATAATCATCTTCGATTGAATATTTTTCAAACCCCAGAGGCTCCAAATCATAAATATAATCGAAAGTAAAATCAATGGATTTTTAAGGGATCGAATAAACTTGTTCTTTGATTAATTTATCACTACATTTATTTTCCACACAATGAGCCTCTGCTATTAAATCGGCAGTCCGACTCACATTATTAATTTCATCACAAGTAATAGAAAAATCATAACTATATTCGATTGGAGGTGTCGAATCAAACACACTACAACTAGTAGATTTACTAATCCTATCTGATTCAACTTTATCAGAAGAATCATTTTTATTTTCTAAAACTTGAAAATTATTTAAATAACTATGCAAATTTACCAGGTACTTGGAAACTTCCTCAACCTGGTCTATAGTTCAACCTTCGAGGTCTTTAAGAAAGACAATCCCAACCCGTTGGCTCGAAGCCCAGATCTGGATAGCGCAACTTCACCGAAAGCCCTTCTGAAGTCAAATAACACCCTTCACAATTATAAGGATTCAGAGATTGATCAACATTAAAAGGCTTCAACTTACAATTATATATCCTAAAATCGACATGCATTTGTTCGACGTATAGACTCGAGTCTGCTTTGACAATTTCAGGTTTGCCTTCTTTAGTCCACATAAGCACGCTCTGATGCACTGTAGATGGTACAGCACCTACTCCATGGATCCAATCTCTCCCAAGTAAGGCGTTATAACTAGTCTTCGATGGCACTACCACAAACACAGAGTATCTCTCCGAAGACCCAACCTTTATAGTCAAGGTAACCAGCCCTCTCGCTGGCGTAGAATTCCCACTAAAATCAGTTACAGCGATGTTTGTAGAGACCAACTCATCAACATGTTTCCCTACTTTTTCCAACATCCTTTCAGGTAGGAGGCTAATTGCTGCCCCCCCCCCCCATCAATCAATACCTTGTTTGTTTTGAACCCATTCACAACAGCAACAATATGAAGGGGACGCAAATGAGATATTTGTCTTTCAGAAGGTCGAGGAAAGATACCCGGTTCATCTTCTATGCGAATGAAAGAGAAAGCCTCTTCATCTTCTTGATCATAATCCTCATCTGGATTACTTTTGCATTCTCCAAGGTTCTTATCGAAATTGTCCCTACCATGTCATCATCTCCTTCATCAAAGTATTCCTCATCGACATCGACATCTTTATGTTTATCAATCCCAGAGGACTGAGCAACTGCTTTCCCTTTTTCCATATTTGCTGGTGATGGAATTTCCTTGGGATAAGTCTCTCCATCAGAAGGAAAGACAATTCGAGAATGTACAGAAGGAGTTGCCCCCTTGCTTGCTTCCTTACTTGTCTCGATTTGAAGTTTTTTACCTTGATTGAAACTCCTTCTTCCTCCTCTTCCTCTTGGGTATCCCCTGGCTCGCCCTCGATAGGAAGCATATTGATTTCGAGACAGTGCTCGATGCCCCCATTGAGGATTGCATCGATACAGGTGATCACACCTTTGGAATTCCTGACAGTTTCGAACCCACTGAACACCTATAGCCTGAGATCGACTTAAAGGTGCAGTCACATCATGTTGAGGGATTTTTGAACCAGAACCCTCCACATGTCGAATTGGTTGCCTCTGACGTGCTTGCTCTTCCCTATGAGCCAATTATTTCTTCATCCTCTCCTTTTCGAAGATTGTTGCTGCCTCAGCATCGAAGACAGCATTGCACCGCGGACACAGAGATACGTCCCGGTCCTTAATCTTTTGCTGAACCAAGAAATCCAACAAGTCATCCCCTGTTCTAGGGTATACAGACCTCACCTGTGACTCGAAATAATCAAGAGCCACATCAAAATCATAAGACACGCCAACCATATTCACCCCTAAGTAAGGCTCGACACAACCGGCATCAACTTCGAAGGGATCTACATCAACCTTCATCTCCTTCTTGCCATCATCAAATTTCAAACGTCCTTCCATGATCGCTTCTTGAATCAAATCCCTGAAACGGACACAACTATTAGTCGAATGACTAGTTGCTTGATGAAACTTACAATAAGGCTTTCCCTTCAAATCATTTACGGAAAGTAAAGTTCTACCTTCAAGTAAAACCAATTGTTTATCTTTAAGCAACACATCGAAAATCTGATCAAATTTCGAGATATCAAAACTATACTTCTTTGCACTTTTAAGTTTTGCATCATTCGACTTTTCACTACCAGGGAGCTTTTTCAGTAAAGAGCAAACATAAGGAGGACCTTTCTTAAGTTCAGCCAAATCGACTTCTGTTTCAAAATCAAATTCCTCTTCTGAGGACTAGGGGTGGCAAAGCGGGCCGGCCCGCCCCAACCCGCCCCGCCCCATAAACGGGGCGGACCGGCCCGCCCGCAAACTAAAATGGGTTCAAAATGCTAGTCCGTCCCGTTTTATGGTGGATTGGCGGGTTGGCGGGCTAGCCCGCTTCTTTTTTTTTTGAAAAATAAAATTTATTAAAATTAACCAAAAATAATAATTAAAAAATCAAATACAAATAAAAAATAGTCAAATTATAATATAATTTTTTATTATTTTTTTTAAATTTTTAAATTCAATAAAATTGTTCAAAATAATATTTGTCAATAAAATCATCTTTATTTTAAAAAATAAGTCACATAATTTGAGCATATATACGAAATTGTAAAATAAAATAAATAAAGTTAATAACTAAAAGAATAATAAAAACAAAAAATGAAAAAAAGTGTTTAAAAATACTATAATTATTAATTTTATACTAGTAATCACTCTTTTATTTAATAAAAAAAAAGAAAAATAAAAATCTTCGACCCGGCGGACTGGCCCGCCCCGCCCTGCCAAAACCCGCCAATTTAGCGGTGCAGGTTTGGCGGGTTTTTTTAATTTGGCGGGCTCCAAATCCTAGCCCGACCCACCGTTTTTAGTGGGTTTAGCCGATCGGCCTGACGGGCTCGACCCGTTTTGCCACCCCTACTGAGGACTCCATGGTCACATAAGCAACCTTTTCTTTTCGAGTAAAAGGTTTACTCTTCGATCTCTGTTCACTCCTGTGCTTCTCTTTTTCTCTTTTCATAAGTTCAGTTTGTCGAACCTTTTCAGCCAGATGAGCCAAATCGGGAATATGCACATTAAGTAATTTTCTACGCATATAAAATCCCAAGCCCATAATTGCTATTTTCACTATTTCATTCTCAGGTAATGACATGTAGCATCTACTTCTAGCATTTTTGAAACGTATTAAATAATCATCAATGGTCTCACCATCCTCACGTTTCAAAGCCACTAAATCAGTAACTGCTACATTCATCTCACCTCGATAGAACTGAGCGTGAAAAGTAGTTTCCAACTGATTCCATGTTGTAATTGAATTTGGTCTAAGATTCGAAAACCAAGTAAATGCATTCTTTGTCAATGATGAAGGAAAAAATTTTATTTTTAAATTTTCATCATTAGCAAGGTTCCCGATTTCGACCAAATAACGAGCAACATGTTCAGTAGTTGATTCTCCAACTTCACTAGCAAATTTTGTGGTTATTTTTGGGATTTTCATCCCTCTTGGCACTTCAGCCATTTGAACCACTTGGGGAAAAGCGGACACAAAATGTGGTTGATTCATAAAACTAACATTTAATCCAACCCGATTTAACACCTCTTCAATTATTCTAGTAACTTGATAATGGTCACCACGCAATCCAGCTAGATAGTATCAGCATTTTGACCTCGAGGAACCACGTAAGGATTTTCTCGATTCAGAATCGGGTTTTCATTTTGAAAAATATTTTCCATTCCCTCGTTATTTCCCCTGGAATTATGCATCTCACCTTCATCGTAATCAACAATTCGAGCAATCCTCTCAACTTGTCTAGCAAGACGCTCGAACCTTGATTCATGATCAGCCATCATGGGATTCAAAAGTGTAGTCATTTGTTGAGTCAATAAATTGACCAAGTCATGATGACTCTCCTCTACTTGTTGTCGATATACTGCCATCGAATTCACAGCATTCGAAGTAGAGCCCACATGATAGTCACGAGAATACTCGGAATGTTGTGGGTTTTGAACATTGTTCGCTCCATTTACATTCCCAAAACGGACAGGCAGCATAAAACCACCCACCGGTGGGGTATAACCAAAAGGAAGACTATAAGGAGGCCAACCAGTGGTTAATGGAGGTTGATATGATGGTACAGGACCACGTGGACGAGTATTACATCCAACATTTCCAGTTTGAATAGTCGTAACGACTATGCTTTCAGTTCCAATTGTAGTCTCCGATCGTGAAGACACGTCAGCTTGTTGCATGGAAATCGGTATGCTATCATTGGTGGATGAACCACCATTCACATTTGATAACTCATCAGCCATATGAATGATCTTTCCACTTCGTAATCACATACACTAGCAATTACTGGAAAAGGACTTATTTGACACACTTCGATTTAAAACTGTCCCACCGGGCGTGCCAATTTATTTTGTCGATTTTTAGCAAATCGATGGTTGTTCGATATCTAATGGTCTGGGAGCGAAACCTACTCCTCTGTGCGAGTACTAGTTTTCTAAAAGTGCATCAAAGCATCTCCGACTAGATAAGTTTTGACAATAAAAACAAAATAAATTTGTAGAATATTAAATATAATTTGGAAATCAAAGTTTTCAAAAAGTAAAGACACAATACATGGAAAGACTTGAACCAAAATCAAACGGAAACAGTAAAAATGCCTTAAATTAAATCAAAGAACTTCGAAGTAAATGATAGAATTATGAAAGATAAATTTAACAGGGAAAGTAAAGAATATGAATAACACTTGGTGAATAAAATTAGAAACAGAATTGAAATTAAAAGAAAGAAGAAGGTGGAAGGAACCCTACAGAAAAAAGAAACTCGATCGCAAACTCAGGGATACGCTTGGATGTGAGAATGCTAGAGTATTTTTATAAGTAAAAGTTCCAACCCCCATTCCCTAACACTTCACAGTATTTATAGACTATATTACATAACGGTTAATTTGATTACAATTAATTACAATTAAATAAAGAATTATAAATTTGAAACACAACCACTCTTAATAACCGTTCCCAATGCGTGATTGTAGATATTTCCAATATTTTTCTCGTGTCATAAAAGCCACAAACTTTCCCGCTTCCATAACTATTCGATCAGTTTTTCGAAAACCTTCTTCAACGCATCGAATCAAATCTTCTCTTCAATTCTAGCTTATTCGATTGACAACATAATCGAAATCCACATCAACACCGATTGCCTCACTTCAAGCTCGCGCGCACGCATCTTCTTGAAACACCATACTTTGCTTATTTCGATCTGACCCACTCTTGTCGAAAATACTTTTTTTTTATCAATAAAATGATATACATATAAATTTACATTTTAAAATTTAAAGTTAAATACTTAAATATTTTTAAGTAATTAATTGCACAGAATTTTTGTGTTCCTTCCTATGAAGCATGGACACTTCGCTGAGTTAACGTGTCAGTGTGTCGGACACATTTCGGATACGACACTCACTAATACTCGTTCAACACGCATGTCTGCTGTGTCCAACCGTGTCTTAATAAAAAAATAAGAAATTCTTCTTCGGACCAAAATACCATCACGTGTTAACGTGTCCAATCTTATTCTTAACATGTATTCTTAAAATAAATTTAGAAATAGTATATATTATTATTTATTAAAACAAAAAAATATTTTAAATACTTTATATAATTAAAATAAGATATTAAAAATAATTAAAAAATTAATTTATGTTTTAATATCAATAAAATATCAAAATATCATTACGATTTATGTAAAAAATACTTTATATTTTTATGTATGCGTGTCTCCGTGCTTATAAAATTTTAAAATTCGCGTATCGGCATGTCCTATATCGTATCGTGTCCCGTGTCCGTGTCAGTGTACGTGTATCGTAGATTCCTTCCAATATGCTTACACAAACTAAATGGTAATTTGGTCTTTTTTCTTTTAATACACTTAAATAACACTTATACTAAAAGGGTATTTGTGTCTTTTTAATTAATCTTTAAATGAATATTTTAAAATATTTAAATAGTCTTCAGGTGACGTAATTTTGTAAATTAGATATAAATTTTTAATCTTTAAAATAATCAAATAATTCTTATCGATATTTTTATCTTTTTAAAATTAATTATAAAATTATTTTATTTTTAATAATTAAATTAACTTTTTAATTCAAATTAAATAAATTTAATATTAAAAGATATTTCTTCTTTTAAAATTAATCTTAAAAGAATATTTTTATTTTTTAATTCTTTTCATTTTTTATTTTTTATTTTATCATAATTTTGTAATAATTTAATATCAATTTAAGAATAAAATAAATTTGAATTAAAATAATAAAATAAAAATATTTTTGTCCAAGAAGGTCCTTCTTCTCTTTCTTCTTAATTATGGAATACTAAAATTCTATATAATATATACAAGTTTTTTCTCTTTCTTTAAATTAAGAAGCACTAAAACTCTATATAAATTTGGAGTACTAAATCAGGTGCTTGATTTTTTAGTCTTAAAAATATTTATTTAACTTTTCTATAAACATTTAAATAAATTTTTAAAAAATTATAATTTAATTTTTAAAATTATACAAAATATTAATATTATATATTTTCACAAGTTAAAAATAAAAAAATACTTATAAACCTATTAAAACTGACCTTAAATATGGAAAGTTGAAAACCAAATTGACTTATCAATTTCATTTCATGGGGTCTTAAGGTTTATTTTTGGACAAAAGGGCCCAAGATTCTAAAAAAGTTAAAATGCCTCAAAACAAAAACTAACGGCTCCATTGGCAAATTCAAATTCAAAAGTTTCACTTACGCTCTCCCCCATCTTCTTGTTCCTTCTTCACCCACCAATTCACCACATCCTTCTTCCTTCAATGGCCGCCAACACCAACACGAACTCCTCTTCACTCACCACCCCAACCAAAACCCCATCCTCAATGTCTCGAAAGCACCACCAGCACCACTCCGACGCATCCTCGTTGGCGGCGAAGTCGCGTCGCTTTGAGGCCTACAACCGGCTTCAGGCAGCGGCAGTGGCGTTCGGGGAGAAGCTTCCGATCCCTGAGATCGTGGCCATCGGAGGCCAATCAGACGGGAAGAGCTCCCTCCTGGAAGCATTGCTGGGTTTCCGGTTCAATGTCCGGGAGGTGGAGATGGGAACCCGAAGGCCCCTCATCCTCCAGATGGTTCACGATCCCACCGCCCTCGACCCTCGCTGCCGCTTCCAGGAGGAGGATTCCGATGAATACGGTAGTCCTTTGGTTTTGGCATCTGCCATTGCTGACATCATCAAGTCAAGAACCGACGCACTTCTGAAGAAAACTAAGACAGCTGTTTCTCCTAAGCCTATTGTGATGAGAGCCGAATATGCTCATTGCCCGAACCTAACCGTTATCGATACCCCCGGCTTTGTTCTTAAGGTGGGATAGAATGTTAACTAGTCTATTTTTTTGCTGAAAATTCTTTGTATTTAGATGGTCTTAATTGTTTTTGGCAGGCAAAGAAGGGGGAACCGGAGAACACGCCGGAAGAAATACTTTCGATGGTGAAGTCGTTGGCTAGTCCGCCCCACCGTATGCTCTTGTTCCTCCAGCAGAGTAGCGTCGAGTGGTGCTCCTCCTTGTGGTTGGATGCTATTCGTGACATTGATCCAACATTTAGAAGGACTGTAATTGTTGTCTCCAAATTCGATAATCGTCTCAAGGTAACTTCTATTGTGTTAGGGTTTAGGGTTTAGAGAGTTGAATTGTACAAGTATCTAAATGCTGCTATTTGCTTTTGTAATGGACACAGGAATTTAGTGACCGGTGGGAAGTGGATCGGTATTTGAGTGCAAGTGGTTACCTTGGAGATGGCACTCGCCCTTTCTTTGTGGCCCTGCCTAAAGATAGGGGTAACATTTCAAATGATGAGTTCCGAAGGCAGATTTCTCAGGTGGACTCTGAGGTTCTTCATCATCTGCGTGATGTAGTCAAGGGTGGTTTTGATGAAGAAAAGTTTAACTCTCATATTGGTTTTACCCGTTTGAGAGACTATTTGGAGTCTGAACTTCAGAAGAAATACAAAGAAGCAGCGCCGGCAACTCTCGCGTTGCTCGAGCAACGCTGCACCGAGGTGACTGCAGACCTTGCTAGAATGAATTCAAAAATACAGGCCACCTCAGATGTTGCTCATCTCAGGAAATTCGCGATGTTGTATACAGCTTCTATAAGCAACCATGTGGTGAGTTATCATCATTATGGAATTTATGAGTGAGAAAATTTGAAAACTTAACTAGGTGTTGTATACTTAGCAAAAATTTATTTATAGACACTATAACTTTCACTTGTTATGAATATTTTATGCTAGACAACATGCACTTTATGCTGTTCTGTGATTTTTAGACATCTTTTTAACAATAGTTATGAGCCTAGGTTCTCAAATTAGTAACTATCTTGTTTCCGATTTGTCAAGGGTGCACTTATTGATGGTGCAGCAGATCCTTGCCCTGAGCAGTGGGGGAAAACTACAACTGAAGAGCAATCTCAAAGTGGCATTGGAGCTTGGCCTGGTGTCATCACAGATATGAATCCCCCAAATTCTACTTTGCGCCTTTATGGAGGAGCTGCTTTTGAAAGAGTCATACATGAATTTCGATGTGCTGCATATTCCATTGAATGCCCTCCAGTGTCAAGGGAGAAGGTACTTCATATACCTTTTAGAATTTAGATAACTGATTTGGAAACACATCATCTTTCCTTTTTTTCTTCCTCAATTTGAGATTCTTTTGATATGCTTTCAACAGGTTGCGAATATATTACTTGCCCATGCTGGCCGAGGCGGCGCAAGAGGAATAACAGAAGCTGCAGCAGAAATTGCTCGTTCTGCTGCTAGATCATGGCTTGCTCCTCTTCTTGATACTGCTTGTGACAGACTTGCTTTTGTTTTAGGAAACTTATTTGATTTGGCTCTAGAAAGAAACCGCAGTAATGACTCAGAGTGTAAGTGATTCTCCTTGCTGAAAATTTGTCACTGTTTCATTTGGTTGTGTATTTACCACTAGAATGTTATGAAATAAATCCTATGACAGAATTGCAAATGATCATTGTGTGGAATTGTTTTATCTTTTACTATATGTTTAATACATCTGATTAGAGAAGCTGAGTGGTGGTTATTTTCATTGCAGATGGGAGTAAAACAGCTAACATGGACGGCTATGTTGGTTTTCATGCTGCATTAAGGTGTGCATACAGCCGCTTCATAAAGGATCTTTCAAAACAATGCAAACAACTAATTAGGCACCACCTTGATTCAGTTACCAGTCCATACTCACAGGTCTGCTATGTCAATGATTTTCAAACATGTTATGTACCAAATGCTCCTCCTTTCAAAAAATTAAACCAGGTTGCAACATCTTCCTTTTTTCTTGAGCTGAGCGACACGGGTTCTGCATCCCACGATGTAGTAATGAGGGACCAGGAAAATATACCTCCAGAAAAGCATCATGCTCAAGAAACCACCCCAGGCAAAAATTCAGAAGCCAGAGAAGCTTTACATGAAAGCAACATTACTGTCCCTGAAACCCCATCTCCTGATCAGCCAGGTAATCCTATTCATGGATTGGCAAAAAAGGAGCATGGCATTTGCAACGATAATGGACCAAGAAAAAGAGCGTCTAGAATGACAGGGAATAGCAAGAATTCTGACCAGATCATCAGGATGCAAAATGGTGGTCTTCTATTTGGAAATCAGGAAAAATCTGGTTCTGCTTATTCAGAAATCTGTTTCTCAGCAGCGCAGCATTTTGCGCGAATTCGCGAAGTTCTTGTTGAGCGAGGCGTGACATCGACACTAAATTCTGGATTCCTAACACCTTGGTAAGCTTTTCTATGCATATGTAAATAATGTTATGCTTGTAATTGTAAACATTGCTTCTAGTCTATTGCATAAAAATTGACATTTCCTTTTGCAATGTTAGATTTACTTTTAGAAAGTTAGTTAGCAATGTCACATTGTATCACATTCCCTTAAAAGAAATAATGTCATGCCTTGCTTTTTCCTTGTTCCTTTTATTTCAGTCCTATTTTAAGAAATAAGAAAAAACTAGGTCGTTAATGAGAGTATGAGACCATCCCTGCATTTGATTATGTTGATACTTTACTTTTAAAAATTTTAATCACCCTAACTGAGATCATAACTTTATTTCGCAACACTGTTTCTTGCCTACTTTTGTTGCAGCCGCGATCGACTTGTTGTGGCTCTTGGATTGGATTTGTTTGCCCTGAATGATGAGAAGTTCATGGACATGTTTGTTGCTCCTGGTGCAATACAAGTGCTACAAACTGAAAGAGAATCTCTTCAGAAGCGGCAGAAGATACTCCAATCTTGCTTGAATGAGTTCAAGACTCTAACTCGGGAACTTTGATAATAAGAGTCACAGCCAGCTCCCCCACAGAATTTTGATTTAATTCATTCACATTTAGTGAATTTCAATCACTGCAAGGTAAAACTTTGATATGGGGCTTCCTCATTGTAATATAGCTTCTGTAACATGAATTTTTCCTCATAATGGTTTCACTGATTTCAGTGATTTGTAGCTTTATGGTTCACAATTTAACATTTATCCTAAAATGAATTAAATTTCTTCTCAAGTAGCATGTTTTATCTAGGTAATAATGTTATTTGTACTCTTGATCTTAGACTTATTGTCAATACTTATATACTCTCTTGTTTCACAACATAACTTTTAAAAATTTTGGTACATTCATAACTTAATGTACCTTGATAAATTTTGTGTAGCAAACTTTTAAATTGATAAATATTTTGGAACAAAAAAAAACACCATAGCTCAAATAAGTATTGATTTCATTTAGGTAGGTTTGACACTAATCATTTTACTAGAATTAAGACATACTTTTATATCAACAATAAAAATCAAACTCCCATGATAACCATCTATTTCACATGTATATGCAAATAACAGAACTCATGTTATTGGCTGTCACTTGATCAGGTGTTAGTTCCAAAACTTATGGGCTGGTATCACTTCACATCTGCTATAAAATGCTCTGTCAATTGATTGCAGATTGCCCTGCATGTTTGGAAGGGTAACTATTTTGGGACCATGAGAGTGAACAGAAACAAGTCCTAGGTGTTTTCTGGTTCACTTTTAAGGAATTTGTTGCTAACCAACTGGACAATAACATGATACCATGCATCTATGAATACCCTTCCTAATTTAGTGTTATCTCGTGCAGCAAATAAACAGTTTAGGGAATGAGTTTCTCCACTTTGAAACTTTTATTACGGGAAAAAGTAAACTAAAACAAAATTTTATGCTCTAAATGTGTGTGTGGAGATTAGGAGATAGACTTGTTAACCGGCAAATATAGGCTTATAATGATAATGTTCATGATGCAACTCTGCCCTATGTTTATTAGATTTAGTTCATATTATGAAATTTGATCTAGTACTTTTTTGGTTGACTGAGTCATATTGTTAGTTAGCTTAATTTATAAGTAAAAATTTCAAATGATACTTAGCAAGAAAAAAAAAAAAGAATTAGTTGTCATGCTTATATTATACATGAATGATATTTCTTTACTTTTGAAAATTATATAATTATCCATATCAACCTTTCATACCTTGTCAAAATGTTAACCCATACTAGGTTATTAATGGGACCATGTTATTAAGTCTGGGTCTAATAAAAATAAACAATCCGAGTTCAATGAAATAAAAAGAAATAAAAAAAGGTAGGTACTAAGGGTTTTCTTTCAACTACTTTATCTTGACTCAGATTTTTTTCAAATACCAAATATATTTAACTAAAAAAATGTACTAACTTCATTATTGTATTATATTCTACAAAAATGCGTTTAGATATATTACTTTTTAAAATAGAGTTTACTCACAGGATAATTCAACAGGAAAGAAAAAAGATAAAGAAATAGATGGTGTTTTGTCTTATAGAAGAATGAGCGTTTGAATATTAATAGTATTATCTTAGATGTTAATCATGTCACGACGATACATAAAATTGTGACTTCAAACAGAAAACAATCCAAG
Organism: Arachis ipaensis; assembly: GCF_059453495.1. Classification (NCBI taxonomy): domain Eukaryota; kingdom Viridiplantae; phylum Streptophyta; class Magnoliopsida; order Fabales; family Fabaceae; genus Arachis; species Arachis ipaensis. The sequence continues at coordinate 26,421,234 of NC_142443.1, forward strand.
AGAGAACCTAAAATAAGAGGGAATGACAGCTAATTATGCAAGCATTCTTTATTATTCTCTCATCAACATTCAACAATATTCCATGAACCTCCTTTGAATTTGCGAATTGGCAAATAGCAAATCAAAAATACCCACCAAAGTCAGTCCTAAAATTAAATGTGGTCCCCAACAATTCTTATTCCTCCTTGACCTCACATTACTAGTGACCTACTCCAACAACATAGTTATTATTACAATCCAATCGTAATTAATACCAATGGCTTATACTACTATCCAATAGTAATTAATATCAATGGCATCATTAATAATTACTTTGGAATGCAATTACTCCTGCCGTTACCCGTTTGACATAATCTCTTAAGTTAATCTCATCCACTATATGTTTTCCTTCTTAATTATGTTTCATATAATGGTGGAGCTTGGAGACATAATTTCTCACTATAATTTTTCTTTGGGTTAACTAGCATGTCTTTTTTAACATACATAATAAAATTATTATTAATAAAAATTTGTAAAATTTTTATTCTACTAAATATACAGCAAAGACATTAAAAATTAAATTTTGCATTTTTCTATAAAAATTTTCTTAACTAATAAGTTTAGCATATGTCCTTCCTTAACCAAGCTCTTTTTTGTTATTATTCTTGTCCATATGATTATTTAGATATGCATGAAATAATTCGGAGAATATATATTATCCCTATTTTATAAAAAAAAATAATTATAAGATTGTTTACCGAAATAGAGTAATTTAGAATGTAAATTGTTTCGAAGGTTATCTGAAATCGGATGTGGATTGGGCTTGCTTACGAGGTCCAAACGTTCAAAGGAGTGGTCTCCGACTTGTCCTGCGTCAGAGAGCTGCCGTCCGAGTTGTGTGTTCGAAAAGGTGGGGGGTTGTACCTGCAAGACACTCTGATGTCTAAGTCAGCAAGGGGTTAAGCAGGTTTTAGCGTATTGGAACTTAGATGTACCTGAGTATATCAGAGTATTTATAGGGGCTGAGCCAATAACCACCGTTGAAGTAGTTCAACTTCTAATGGTGGATAATCGTCCCTTTATCATAGGGTTGTTAGGATCTCTCTTCTAGAAGTGGGTGAGAGATATAAGGAGGTAGTTACTTACTTGGATAAGTGTTAAGCGCCTGCTGGCGTTGGCCCCGACCTCTTTGTGGAAGTCGGATAGACAGCAAAGGCCAACCTACATGATTGGGCCTTTTAAACTTAATTTGGGCCTTGCTTATGATTTGGGCCAGGGTATGAACACTGCCCATACTCGAGTCCGATCTCTTTAACAGGAGTTGGATTCGAGTATGGATAAAGCTCGGGACTGCCTAGGTCGACATCTTCTTCCCGAGTTGAGAAACCGACGTGATTTCAAATCATCAATCGTCGTGTCTTGTCAACCATCACGTCCGTTTGGCTTTTTGCATTTACACGTGGGCGGCAGTTATATTGGTAACGGCGCGCTCTTTTAATGATTGTTTCGTTTTACAATTATGCCCCTTGTATGTTATAAATACCTTTCGTCTTTTTCTCTTTATTCTTTTCGAATTTTTCCTTCGTACTTTCTTCCCTATTCAAAAGATCTTCACGCTTTGGTGCTTGCTATTTCCGTTCCTGGGATTTTCAGCGCTTTCGGCATCCCCTTCCTTCTTGCTGTCAGTTTTTCTTCAAGAAAGGTTAGTCTTTCGTTACTTTTCACTCTTTACTGGCTTCGTTGTTTTTATTGAGTGTGCTGAATAATGGAGGAAGAGGTTCTTAGTAGGTTTTTGTGGTGCTTTCACTATTTGTTGTAGGAAACTTTGGGATTTTTGTGTTTTTCTTTTTACAAAAATTGCTTCTTTTGATGCGATTGGTTGCTTTGTTTGGGAAAGGACTGTCTTGTTTCAAAACCTGTTTTTGATAGTTGCTTTTTCTTTGTGCAATGTAGGTATATTTCCTTGTATATCTTTTTTCCATTTCTGAAAATGTCTTCTCGGATCATGGAGGCTCTGTTAGAATGGGTAGATTCCTCTGTCTTGTCTGAACACCCCATCGTCGATAGTGTTTTTGTTACCGAACTTCGTAAACACCATAGGATCTGCAGTTCTGATGTCAATGAAGCAAAGTATGAATTAGTGGCCCCAGACCCAGAGGACCGGGTTTGCTGTGGGAGAATGAACGATTCGGACCCCCACTTCTTTTTTGCATACGATTGTCTGTTCACTCGTTTAGGGGTTACTTTTCCCTTTTCCGACTTTGAGATGGAGGTGTTATCCCACTGTAGGGTAGCTCCTTCCCAACTTCACCCCAATTCTTGGGGTTTCTTCAAAATTTATCAGCTTTTGAGCTATGCACTTGATTTTCCGGCTTCTTTAAGGATCTTTTTCTATCTTTTTCATTTAACAAAGCCTTTTACTGCTAAAAATAAGCAGCAGTGGGTTTCCTTTTGAGCTATACAAGGTCAAAAGTTTTTTCCATTTTCGATGAGTCTTTCCATGACTTCAAAAATTTCTTCTTCAAAGTTCAAGCCGTTGAAGGCCATCATCCCTTTTTTCTAAAGAAAATAATGAGCCCCGATTTCCTCTATACTAGGTCGAGATCTCCTGCGTAGAGAAATATGGCCTAGTAGATTTGGACGAGGTAGAGGAGGCTGTGGTAGAGTTTTTTCAAGAGGCTTGGGGGCGGGCTCCAAACCTGGACACCAAGAAATTTCTTTTTGGATCTCCGAGCTATGTTTTATTTTTTATCTTGACACTTTTCTTACTTCCGACTTGTGCATTAATCATTTTTACTTCCTTTTTCAAAAAAATTAAAAGTGGGTCAAGAGCTACTTACCAAAAGGTGCAGGAAGCCAAGAGAAATGCTCGCGCCCGAGCTACTGCACAAGAGGTTGGAGCTTCTGCCACTCCTCTTCGGCATCAAAGCTCGGGTTTGGGGACTTCTTCTCAACCAATTTTAGTAAATCCAATTTCTACTCCTCATCTTCCTCCTCCTTCCCCTGTCCGCCCAGTCCTTTCTTCCTCGGAGCCTGAGAAAAAGAAACGTAAGATCTCGGAAGCCGGTGCCTCCAACGTCGGGGACACCGGTTTTGACAGAGTGAAATTTTCTAGGAAGCACATTCTTCCACATAGCCAAATTGCTATGGATGATGCTGCTATCCGTAATCATCTTCAAATTTTGATTCGGGGAGAAATTTGGACTGCCGGGGTTTGTACCTCTCTTCTTGATATACTGAAAAAAATCCCTTTGAGTGCGACCCAACACTCTTTGGAGAATCTCCAGGGGCAGATAGCCATGTATCAAAAAGATGAAAAGAGGTTGCAGGAAGAAAATGCTCGGCTAAAGGAAGAACTCTCCCAAGCCCAGGAAAGAAAGAAACAGTTAATCGGTTCTTGTGCCATGGCTGAGGGTTTGAAGGAGAAGGCTGAGCAGAATTACGTACGCATCTTTTTGGCCAATCTTGACTTGAAAAGGGAGGTGGAGCAGCTTCGGGAGGGTTACCAGGACTTGGAGGACTCCATTGTCGAGGGTACTGAAGAGGTGTTTAGGGTGTTGAAACAACAGGTCGGTGTTATTGCTCCCGACCTGGACCTATCACCTCTTCATCCCGACAAGGTTGTCATTAATAGGGAGATAGTTTTTCCTCCTCGTTCTGAGACTGACTCCGAGCTTAAGACTTCGGGGAATCGCATAATGAATCCCCTCCTCGGGAGATCGGTCCAACCGAGGGATCACATCCGAGTTCTTCAGCCCCTCCCAAGGCAGGTCCGACTTCTGGTGCCGAAGAGATTCCTCCTACCCCTCCGACTTCCACAGCTGAACTGGCCTCCTCTCTTGCTGATGACTCCAACCCTCTGATTGGCCCTATGTGATATTCTTATTAAGGCCCGGCTTATGGGACCTTTTGATAAATAATTTTTTATGTTTTGTATATTTTGTGGATGTCTGCTGACATTTTATCCTTTTTAATAGGATCTTTAAACAACAATCTTCATTTTCTGGTCCTTTTTGGATAGGACTTCTAACGAAGTAATCGCTTGTGATGACGTTTATTATTCCTTTTATTGAAGGATTGTTTAGTTCATAAGGTCTTCTGTGAAAAAATCCTTTACTGTTTTTGAGTTTCGCAAAGCTTTTGAAAAACTTTTATTAGATAATTTTGCTGTTATCTAGTAAGGCTTTTGAGAAACTTTTTGTTAAGTAATCTCAATTTTGGTAAGGATTTCGTGAGAACACTTCTACCTTTGATCCTTTTAAGTGATTTTCGTATTTCTCACTTTCCATTATTTTATTTGCCAACGTTCAACTTCGTTTTGCTGATTCAATCGTTTTCATGACTTAGTTTATTTTTGCGATTCATTTCGTCCTACTCGGTTTTTTTGACTTATAAGTCGTTTGCTATTTTATTTCCGAGCTGTCATGATCGTCTTTTACAACCTCTTTACACCAAATTGTACCTCGTTACTTTATCCTGCTGACCATCTAGGTCAGGCAGTAGATTTCGCGCTTTTTCGAGCTTAAGTCGGTGCGTATTGTAGTAGTAACGGAAATTCATAGAGAAATAAATACTATCATTAATGAAGAAGTAAATTTACAAAGGCGCTTTTGGCTACTAAGGGACTTAGAGTTTTAATCCCCTAGTCCTCGCTTTGATTCCTCGTTAAAACCCCCTCCAGGAAAACCCTCTTTGGAAAAAAACCGTGAAGTCGGAAAAAAGAGTACATCAGGGAGTGAGGCTTGCTTCTAGCTATAATATCTCTTCATATTGCAAGCATTCCACGACCTTGGAAGCTCGGAGCTTACTAGGTCAAACACTTTATAGTAGCCTTTTTCCAAGACCTCAACTATCTTGTACGGTCCCTTCCAGTTTGCGGCTAGCTTTCCTTCGCCCGACTTGTTTACTCTGATGTCATTCTGAAGGAGGACTAAGTTGTTTGTGACGAAGCTTCTTTGAATGAATTTTTGGTTATACCTTATTTTCATCCTTTTCTTTAAGGCTGATTGTCTTATTTGTGCTTGTTCTCGGACCTCCGGAAGTAGCTCGAGTTCCTCTTTTTGGACTTGGATATTATCAACGTCGTCGTAGAATGTCACCCTTGGACTCTGTTCATTGATCTCTATTGGGATCATGGCTTCTACTCCATATGCAAGTCGGAAAGGTGTTTCGCTCATAGTTGAGTGAGGTGTAGTTTTGTAAGCCCATAATACTTGAGGGAGCTCTTCAGCCCATTCTCCCTTTGCTTCTTGGAGTCTTTTCTCTAATCTTGCCAATATAACCTTATTGGCTGCCTCAGCTTGTCCGTTTACTTGGGGATGCTCAACCGAAGTGAACTAGTGTTTTATCTTCATGCTAGCCACCAAGCTTCTGAATGTAGAATCAGTAAATTGTGTGCCATTATTAGTAGTCATAGAGTGAGGGACTCCAAATCGGGTGATGATATTTTTGTATAAAAACTTTCGACTTCTTTGTGCCGTAATGGTAGCCAGTGGCTCCGCTTCTATCCACTTAGTAAAATAGTCCACTCCTATAATAAGGAACTTTACTTGTCCATATGCTTGAGAAAAAGGTCCGAGCAGATCCAATCCCCATTTTGCAAAGGGTCATAGAGAATTTATACTAATAAGTTCTTCTGGGTGAGTGACATGGAAGTTAGTATGCATCTGGCAAGGTTGGCACCTTTTTACGAAGTTGGTGGTATCTTTTTGCAGGGTCAGCCAAAAGAACCCAGCTCGTATCACCTTTCTGGCTAGAGACCTCGCTCTAAGGTGATTTTCACAAATCCCATTATGTACCACTTTCAGGACTTCTGCTGTCTTAGAGGTTGGGACGCACTTCAATAATGGTGTTGATATGCCTCTTCTATAAATGACATTTCGTACCAACGTGTAGTTCTGTGCTTCCCTTTTGAGTTTTTGGGCCTCCTTTTGCTCCTCGGGAAGGATGTTGAATTTCAGATATTCGACCAAGGGAGTCATCCATCCAAGATCTAAGTCAGAGACAGACAAGACGTCTAGCTTGCTATCCGCCTTGATGACTGAAGGTTCCTGGAGAGTTTCTTGTATCAGGCTCCTATTATTTCTCCCCGGTTTGGTACTTGCTAGTTTGAAAAGAGCATCGGCTCTGCTGTTGAGCTCCCTTGTTATATGTCTTACTTCAGTTTCAAGAAACTGCCTGAGATGCTCCAGTATTTTTTCCAAATACCTTTTCATGTTGGGGTATTTTGCCTGGTACTCTCCATTAATTTGGGAAGTAACTACTTAAGAGTCGCTGAAAATTATCACCTTGGTAGCGCCAACTTCTTTGGCGAGTTTTAACCCTGCGATTAGAGCTTCATATTCAGCCTGGTTATTGGAGGCGGGAACTCAAATTTTAAGGATACTTCTATTTGGATTCCCTCTTGATTGACCAGTGTTATGCTAGCTCCGCTTCTGACCTTATTGGAGGATCCATCCACATATATCTCCCAGGTTGTGGAGGCCTCTTCTAGGTCACCTGCATATTCTGCCACGAAGTCGGTGAGGCATTGGGCTTTGATTGCTGTCCAAATTTTGTATTTCAAATTAAACTCGGATAGCTCTATATCCCATTGAACCATTCTGCCCGCAATATCTGTCTTCTGAAGGATTTGCTTCATGGGTTGGTTCGTTCGAACTCTTATGGTGTGAGCTTGGAAATAAGGTCGTAGCCTTCTAGATACTACAATTAAGGCATATACAAACTTTTTAAGTTTTTGGTACCTTAATTCAAGGCCTTGTAGTGCCTTACTAGCAAAGTAGATAGGATGATGTCCGACCTCATCTTCCTGTATTAAGGCTGATGCCACAGCTTTCTCGGCGACAGCTAAATGCAATATGAACTCTTCCCCTTCTTTCGGTCGAGTAAGGATAAGGGGTTGGCTCAGAAACCTTTTGAACTCTTGAAAGGCCTCTTCACATTCAGGGGCCCATTCGAATTGACATCATTTTCTAAGTAGCAAAAAAAGTGGTAAGGATCTTAGTGCTGATCCTGCCAAGAATCTTGATAGAGCTGCAAGTCTTCCGTTTAACTGCTGAACTTCTTTTAAACAGGCTGGGCTCTTCATTTCTAGGATTGCTCTACACTTATCAGGGTTGACTTCAATTCCCCTTTGTGTTAGCATGAATCCTAAAAATTTTTCATGCTTCCACTGCGAAGACGCACTTAGTAGGATTTAATTTCATCATGTGCCTTCTTATGGTGTTGAAGACTTGTGAGAGGTCGGTCAAGAGACTAGCCTCATCCTTGGTCTTTACCAGCAAGTCATCTACATATACTTCCATTAAGTTTCCAAGGTGAGGTGCAAACACCTTATTCATCAACCTTTGATAGGTGGCTCCTGTATTTTTTAATCCAAATGGCATGACCACGTAGCAGTAGTTTGCTCTGGGCATGATGAAGGATATTTTTTCCTGATCCGACTTGTACATCGGGATTTAGTTATATCCCGAGTAGGCATCCATGAATGACAAATATTGATATCCCGAGCTGGAGTCTACTAGGGCATCAATATTAGGTAGAGGATATGGGTCTTTCGGACATGCTTTGTTGAGGTCGGTATAGTCGACGCACATCCTCCAATTGTCATTCTGTTTTTTGACCAGCACTACATTTGCCAACCATGCTGGGTACTTAACTTCTTTGATGAACCCGGCTTCTAGTAGGGCTTGCACTTGATCTTCGACCACTTGAGCTCGTTCTGGGCCGAGCTTTCGTCTCCTTTGCTGGACAGGTCGGGATCCCAGGTAGATAGCCATCCTGTGTGACATGAGTTCGGGATCTATCCTAGACATGTCAGAGGCTTTCCAGGCGAATAGGTCAGAATTTTCTTGTAAGAGCTTTCTGAGCTCTTGCTTCAGTTTCGCTCTTATATTGGCTCCTATGCTGGTGTTCATGCCGACCTCTTGTCCAATTTGGACTTCTTCTATCTTTTCTCTGGGCTGTGGTCGTAACTCTTCTTTTGCTCAGAATCCTCTGAACTCCACTATATTGACTTCCTTGCCCTTTCCTCTTAGGTTCAAGATTTCATTGTAACACTTCCTTGCCAACTTCTGATCTCCCTTTTTGGTAGTGATCCCCTCTGGTGTTGGAAACTTCATACAGAGGTGAGGGGTTGAAACAACTGCTCTCAGCCGATTTAATGTTGTCCGACCTATCAGGACATTGTAAGCGGAGGCTACATCGACAATAATGAAGTCGATGCTCAAGGTTTTAGACTTCGACCCCCTTCCGAAAGTTGTATGCAGGGAGATGAAGCCTAGTGGTGTGATAGGAGCCTCTCCTAGCCCGAAGAGCGTATCTGGGTAGGCTTTTAGCTCCTTTTCGTCCAGCTCCAACTTATCAAATTTCAGCTTAAATAATATGTTAGCTGAGCTCCCTTGGTCCACCAGAGTTCTGTGTAGATGGGCATTGGCGAGGATTGGTGATTACCACCAGATCATCAGCCCGGGTATGACTCCCTACCCATCCTCTTTGGTGAAAGAGATAGTTGGGAGATCGGGTTCGTAGCTATCGACTTAATAGCCTTCTTTAAGATGTCTTTTTTGAGACGACTTGGTCAGCTCCCCTCCAACAGACCCTCCGGATATCATATGAATATGTCACTCTGGAGTCTGCGGGGGCAGGCCTCTCCGTTCATGACCTTCATCGTCTCTCTTTCTTTTTCCATGAGTGTCTGACCTTTCCATGAGATATCTATCCAATCAATCTTCTCTGGCCAGCTTTTCTATCACATTTTAAGGTCGTAGCAATTATTTGTGGAGTGTCCAAAAAGCTTATGGTACTCGCAATACTCATTACGACTCCCCCCTCCCCCCCCCCCCTTTTATTTTTTATTGGGCGTAGGGGAGGAAGCTTCTCGATGTGACAAATTTCCCTGTACACATCCACAAGGGAAACTCTCAACAGGGTGTAGTTATGATACCTTCTGGGTTTTTCAGATCCGACTTCTTCCTTTCTTTTGGGCTCCATTTCCCTTTCTTTTGATTGTTGAAGGTTCCCAAGTCACCAATTTAGTTCTCGTAACCTGACGTTTTTCTCCATGTTGATGTACTTCTCAGCCCTCTCTTGTACATCGCTCAAGGAAGTTCGATGCCTTTTTGATATGGATTGGGAGAAGGGTCTGTCTCGAAGGCCGTTGATGAGTCCCATTATTACTGCCTCAGTAGGTAGGTCCTGGATCTCTAAGCATTCTTTATTGAACCTTTTTATTAGTTTCTCAGGGATTCTCCGACCTCCTGTTTTTCTCCAAGTAGGCTAGGTGCATGCTTGACTTTATCTTTCTGTATTGAAAATCACGTGAGGAATTTACGTGAGAGATCGTCGAAGCTTGTGACCGACCTTGGGGGGAGGCTATCGAACCACTTCATGGCCCCTTTGTTAAAGTCTTCGGGAAGGCCTTGAAGCGAGTAGCATCTGACGCGTCGGCCAAGTACATCCGACTTTTGAAATTACTAAGGTGATGTTTTGGATCAGTTGTCCCATCATAAAGATTCATGTCAGGTATTTTGAAGTTCTTGGGAACTTTAGCCCTCATGATATCCTCAGTGAACGGGTCCTCTTCCCCCAATGGGGTATCCTCCCGATCTACACGAGAATCCTTATTTTGGGGGTTGGATTCCAGCTTTGAAAGCTTTTTTTCGAGCTCTTTTCGCTGCTTGATTTTCTTCCTGAGACTTCTCTCTGCCTCACGCTGTCACTCCAACTCTTGTTCGAGTTACTCGAGCTAGCCTTGGTGGCCATGTAGTAACCCCATGAGGTTGGTGGAATGAGGTTGCCCCTCCTTTCCAGGCTGATGAACCTCAAAGGAGACCTTCTTTGATCCCTGGGTATTCGAGGGACCTTCACCACGCGATCCCTCCGCGCGCTGGTAGGTGTATTATTGCCTGGTCGTTGTTGACCGCGTCCTGATGCTCTTTACCGGACTTAGATGTAGTGTGTCCGTCTTCATGCTGGTTGTTCGCCATTATGCGTTGATCTCCGGGTTCCCGATAACGGCGCCAATGTTCCGGGGGTTACCTGAAACCGGATGTGGATTGGGATTGCTTACGAGGCCCAAACGTTCAAAGGAGTAGTCTCTGACTTGTCCTGCATCAGAGAGTCGCCGTCTGAGTTATGTGTTCGAAAAGGTAAGGGGTGGTACCTACAAGACACTCCGATGCCTAAGTCAGTAAGGGATTAAGCAGGTTTTAGCGTATTGGAACTTAGATGTACTTGAGTGTATCAGAGTATTTATAGGAGCTAAGCCAATAACCACCGTTGAAGTAGTTCCACTTCTGATGGTGAATAACCGTCTCTTTATTTTAGAGTTGTTGGGATCTCTCTTCTAGAAATGAGTGAGAGATATAAGGAGGTAGTTACTTACTTGAATAAGTGTTAAGCGCTTGCTGGCATTGGCCCCAACCTCTTTGTGGAGGTCGAATAGGTGATGAAGGCCAACCTACATGATTGGACTTTCTAACTTAATTTGGGCCTGACTTATGATTTGAGTCAGGGTATGAATATAAATATTATATATAATTTATTATGTTTGGAATTGAATAGAAAATGAAAATGAAAATGAAGAAAACTTAAAAAACATTACACTAATTACTAAATGTATGAGAAAACGTGAGAATAAAAGAATGACAAATATATTGAATTAATTCTTTTTTAAAAGAAAATTGACAGATACTAGTATTATTTTTCAAAAAGAACATTTAATTCTTGACTAGTCATTTAGTAAATCACAATCATAAAGGTCCATGGTCAATGATAGTGGATGCCATATTGCCATGTTCAAAACCCATTAAGACGTTTGGTTTGAAGTAAGCTGTCGTGGTCTTATTGTCGAAGCTAGCTTAGTAGTTGATTAGGGAAATGATTAGGTTATGATGATGATTAAATTTGCAATTACAATTAAGAGGAAAACGCCACCTATATATAGTGATAAGCCATTGTTTTTACCGTAACCCCTTAAATGTCCTTAGACCAATTCAATATATATATGACTTGTATTTTTGTGTTACGTAAAATATAATTCTTTCTTTAGGTAATAATTCAGTATTACAAGTCATTGACTAGTTGTCTAGTTCGGTCTAATTGTTTGAACAACTAATATATATATATACTAATAATAAGTAATAATCATAATAATAATAATATGAATTCTTTTTTTTTTTTGTCTATGATATCTTTTAATCTGATAGGTTAAGAACTAATATGTTATGGATCTAAGTTTTATTTAAGAATTATAGGTTACTGTATGTACAAAATGAAATTTACACCAATTATTTAAGCGGACGACTAGTGAGCTGATCACTCGATCAACCCAAGTTAGTTGAGAATGAATTATTTTAATTTACACTTTTATGTCATTATTTTTGTTGTGGTAAGCAATTTTGTGTCTATCCACTTATATGGGGATATGGTTATTGTTACTAACACACAGATATAAATGAATTACTATGGGAAGTTTATTGCACTAACAATGTCTTTTTTTGACTTGGATTTGAACGATTCTAAATTTGTAACTCACTTGCATGATCCTAATTAAGACAGATAAAAATCTAGAAAAAAAAAAAAAGAAAGTAAAGGCATATATATACACTACCATTTATTTTTATTTATTTAAGGTTTTTTTTTAGGATAGTTACTGACTTACTGGTTCCTACCAAAACTGAGTGGGTCAAACCGGCATAGTCTATGAAGTATGAAATTAAAAAATAAGCATTGAATTCTTTAATTTTACTGTGACAATTAAATATACTTTTTCATCAACGAATTATAACTCAAATGACATAATCTCTCCATTTTTATTTTTATTATTAAGATTGACTACTTTCACTACTTGGAGGTTTTTTATTTTTTATTTATTTTTTTCTCGTTAAAATAGAAATATTTACTTCTTTATATATTTGGAAGGGTATTTTGCGGCTGGACTAATTTGCAAAATTAAGTTGAACGGATTTTGTTGACTAACCTGTGAGATGAGCGTATAAACTTGAATTTATTTTGCTAGCAAGTTCACAAAATGAAAGTAGAATAAATTAAATTCAAATGTATATAACAACCAAGGTATAGACTAAATCAATTTTCGCAATAGTCCAAAGTTACCCTACGTTAGATTAAGTTTTTTATTTTGTATTCTTTAATTACCGTTAAAATAATTGACTAATTTTAGACATAACAAGTGTATAATAATATATATTAAGTTAAAAAAATAATTTTGAATAATAATCATCTCTCTAATCCTGTCGTGTTTGCAACATTGGTCGCAAAACAGACCAAAATTCTCGTATATATTGCGGCCACAACTACAAAGAAGCATTGTCTAATTTCATTTTCACCTTTAGTTTTCATAGCATTGTGGAAAGGAAGAAAAAAGAGAGAAAAAGAGGAAGAAAAGACTGAAAAGAAGAAAAAGAAAAGAAAAAAATGCCATGAAATAGTGATATTAACGGGCTCAATATTGATAAACATATTGTAGATTATCTATAAGTTTTTTTTGGTTTAATTATTCTATTAGTTTATATAATTTTATTAAATTTTTAATTAAGTTTTTATATATATATTTTTTTTTTGATTGAGTCTCTATATCATATCAGATTTTGTAATTAAGTTCTTACTGACTTACCATGATAAAAACGCTGGAATTAACAAAATATTTCGTTAAACAAAACGAATATGTCAAACACTTGACTGAATATTTTGTATAGTTTAACAGAATATTCTGTTAATTTCAACGTTTTTGTCACGATAGAAACTTAGTTACAAAATTTGATATGGTATATGGATTTAATTGAAAAAATATATAAAAATCTAATTAAAAATTCAATAAAATTATAGGAACCGATAAAATAATTAATTAAAAAAAAAAGTAGATTATCTGTGAGATTAGTCTAATATAAATAAGAATATTGTAAAAAAAAATTGCATGTAATTCACGTGTATTTGGCTACTTATATAGGTAAGAAAATGTACCCAATTTTAGATTGTGAATATGTCGCAGTCAAGTAGCAAAATAAAAGTAATTTACTCGTAACTAAAATGTAATTCTCAATTTTTGATTATTTATCTGAATAATAAAGTATATTTTTATAATTTAAAAATTTTTAATTTGTTTCAAATTATTTAAAGAACTGGTTTAATTAACTTTTGTTATTGGTCTGAGTGGTCACTGATACATTAACAAATTACGGTTTACAGAATTTACTTAGAATAATTATTTATATGATTGGGGATTGATTAGGAATAATTGTAAAGGAGCGCTTCGTCTTTCAAAAAATTATCAAAGATCGAAAAAAACATTTATTCTTATATTACTTTTTTTTTTCCTGCAAAATATAAATTCAATACACAAAATTATAAAAAAAAAAAAAATATTTACACAATTTAATAAATGATTGTGTAATTTATAGTTCCATATCCCTTTTTGGTCCAGGTACGATACATAACCCTTTTTCACCTCCTTATAATTCCATTCCTAATTTATTCGTTTATTTTAGAGTATTTATCTATTTTAATTTTTAAAAAATAAAAAATTATCAAAAATACCTATAAAACTTACGAATGCAGATAAAAGTACTCATAAATTAAGAAAATTAATGATATATCCATTGAAAATGGATTCCGTATGACAAAAGTATTTAAATTCTAATTTTTTTTTATTTTTTAATAAAATTTTCAAACTACCTACTCCACCTTCAATCTCAACTCACCTTTTTAACTTTTCATAACCCAACCTACATTTAAAATCCTTGCCATGAAACCCGAAACTACTCCTACAACGTACAAAATGAACTTTTATGGTGGAAGTTCTGGATAGTAACGCAACACGAGACTGTAGCGCCAAGATTAACAAAAAAATCAATCAATACTAATGAAGAATCAGAGAAAGAAGCGTAAAGCAACAGTTTTTAATCATTTCAGTTGTTTTCTTCTTCTTTTTTTTTTCTTAATTTGGGGACTTTCTTTGTGTGAAGGGATGTGGTGAAAAAAAATGAAAAATAGTTCACCATACTGAATTTATCTGCCAGGAACCGGTCGAAGTCCTCTACCACCAATGATTTTGGCCTGGTCTATTGTAGGAATAGTTATGGACTCCATGGTAAGAGTTTTAAAGGTGCACGTTGGATTATGGAAGGTTGGAAAAATGAGTTGAGGTTGATTGTGGGGTAATTTGAAAATTTTATTAAAAACTTAACAAAAAAATTAACTTTGGATACTTTTGTCGTACGGAACCCATCTTTTATGGGTACAACGTTAATTTCCTTAATTTATGGACATTTTTGTCGGCGTTCGTAAACTTCATGGGTACTTTTGGTATTTTTCCTTTAAAAAATTTTGGACCAGACACTTTAGTACTCGACTAAAATTAATTATTCAATTGGTCTTTAACAATTAACTCCATTAGTCACTTAGGTCCTTTGTTCCGTCAACTCTAATGGAAGATAAAATAGTCCCTAAAAACTCTAACCGGAGACAAAATGGTCCCTGACCTCCTCTGTTCAGAAACGACAATATTCTTCCCCAATTTTCATCATATCTCGCATAACACTAATAGTCTAACACTGTAACTTCAAGGCTTCAAGCTACACAATGCACACTCTGCAACTTCAATGTTCACAAGAAGAAAAATTTTCAACTTGTTCTCAACCAATTCATACTCAGGAAACTAAAGACTATGTCTCTCAAGTACTTGTCGTCGTCAATGGATCCCATGAATCTAGACAGCAAGTATGATTTGTTAAGACCCGTCATCGTCGCTGCCATCTCCCTCCTCCTCTACCCTATCATTTCCATGACCACATTGTCCACCACTCGGATTGCTTCTTTTAGCTTCTTCTCCGAACCAATGTTCAGTAATTGCTTCAGTTTCCATATGTGCGGCAACGACGACATTGCTCATTGTACTAATAGCTTGGATGCGTGGTCAAAACTGTTTGCCAACTTGGACTCCGGAAAAGAAAGAATGAAGCACTCGGGGTCCATTTCAAATGAGAATTTGCATATGATATCGAAAGAGAATCTTCTTATGATGTCCTAATGTCCAACAATCTATATTGCTTGCCGGAGAGTGGAGAAAGGCGTGCCCTTGGAGTAGTTGTGGAACTTGGTCTTGAGGATGTGGTGGATATTGTCGGAGTTGGAGGTGATACTGTTATCGAGGACGTGGAGGTGGATGCTTCTGGTGGGTGAAATGAAGAGGAGGTGGGTGTACCAGCCACAAAGATTTAGGAAGTGTGTGGTCCATGACATGTTGAAGTAGGTGCGACACGCGTGGTAGTTACTGATACGTACTTCAAATGTTCGTGGTATGAAGAGTTCAAGTGTTATTTAGAAGATATTAATTTACATTTTTAAAATATTTTAATTTAATTTGATATATTTTGATTTTATTTATTTAATTACTAAATTAGGCTTTATGTTTATGGGTTTTAGAATTTTCTTTGTTTTAATCTAATAAGAGGTCTATAAATACCTCTTTAACTATTGTAGTCGTAATACAGAATTATTTAGAAGTTTGAAAATCCCTTTTACATTGTCTTCGACTTCTTTTCAAAATTTCAATTCACATAATCCATTTTAGGTACACCTCAAAACAATAATATATATCAAAAGATTAATGATATTTTATTATTCTATTTAATTTTTTTTATATTTAAATACTAAATAAAAATACATAAATGGTTCTAATATCATGAAATTTTAAATTTTAATTAAATTTATATTATTGTATATTACTGAACCTATACATATTAATTCTTCGATTATTAAAAAAAAATGTGATTCATGTAAAATTAATAATTTATATAGCGTCTAAAGGAATATAAGTACAAAATAACTATAAAAATGATAGTAACACGGCTCTTTAATTTTGATGAAAGTTAGTTGTTAAAATTTAATTTTTCTATTGATGTGAAAAGATAACGGGGGACAAATACTCTCAATTAATCAAATCAATAGACAATTATTGACCCTTGAGTAAGAAGCTAAGAATAAATCGAAGGATTGCATGTTTCAAGTTTCAAGTTTCTAACAATCTTTTTCTTAATTTTCCCTCTCTCTTGTATGTGTAAGCTTAAGGGGGTTTCATTTAATTTATGAGAGCAAAGGGAATATATATGGGGCCATCATGTTTGACTAAACAACCGCACCTGTTTTCTTTGCCTTAAGAGAGGGAAAATGCAGCGTTGAAGCAATACACACACTCTTTACTCTTCCTTTCACTCAGATCATAAATCCATTCAATTCTTGGATCCAGAGGGATAGGGTAATTTAATAATATTCTGGATAAATATTTTTTTTTTTGGTTTTTGAATATTTATTAAAAAAATAATTTTTAACAATTTAAAAATTTATAATTAATTTTTAATTATTCAAGTAATTGATATAAGTGATATTTATTATTAGTTTAAATTATAAATAACTTCTAATATATCAGCAGGTCAATATTTACAACGGTTATTTAAATTTATTATTTAAATGATGATTAGGTACTTATTAAAAAATTTTAAATTGTAAAGAATTATTTTGTCTTTCGAATAAATAATCAAAAATCGAAAAGGACAACTAGTCTAATATTATAGAAATTGATGTGCTATATGTATGAATCTTTCAAATAGTTAAAATACAGATCGAATATGAGTATTTTTAAAATATTTATTTAGAAATATCAAACTTTAGTTTAGAAATTTTCCATTTGTTTCAAAATATATATCACTTTAAAATATTGGTATATCACTTGAAATTTTGGTATGTAGTAAAGAATCGTATGAGGAAAATGCTTATTATGAAAAATAAGAAGATCTAATTAATAATGAATATTAAATTAAAATTAACATTAAGTGATTTACATTTTTTTTAAAGTGATTCATGTGACTATTTTTTTTATAAGAATTTTCAAATCATATATAATCCTATGGACCACTATAACCATAAGACAACATGATTTAAAACTTTGGCAAAGGAACACTAATTAAGACGACAACATAATTTAAAACTAGTAGTTTGTGTAGTAGTTCACCTCCGTGTTTTAGAACGACTAAAAATTAATAACTATTATTTAATTATGTAATTATAGTTTAGTTATTATAATTTTTTCTTTATTTAAATTTTACAAGTATTTAGATTAAACTATTTTTTTTATAATCATTTTGGAAAAAAAAAAAGGAAAACATCCTAGCTAATTACTGTAATTAGTAATAGTTAATGATACATCAAGTCTTGTGATTCAACGATCTTCCCCTATCTGCCCCTCCTAATTATTTCTTTTTGTATATATCCTTTTATTGATTAAACTAACAATACTTTTCTAGATTATTGATTTTATCTTTTTCTACGAGTATAAAATAGTCCCCTTACCAGGAAGTTTCATACATTAATTTCCTCTCATTCTCTTCTCTCTGAATTTAACTCAAAAAAGTTATCTTGTTGTACTTCTTTGTCCAAACACAAGTCAATATTAATGCTAAGAACTCATAAAAAAAAACACATTTTAATTATAAGATTGCTTCCGTTATGGCTTGTGGCCACAATAATAATGGTGATACTGACCAATCCAACCTACCTTACTATTAATCAAACGATTTAATTTTCTTATCTTATCTTCATTCTTGAGCTTCTCGTGTATATTTAGATGTAAATTAATTATTAATAACGTATACCCAAGAAATATGTCAATTAAGCTATCATCACAAAAAAAAAATTAAAATTAAATTATTATAGAAAAACATCTCTTAATCAACTATATAACAGATTAACTTTTTCCTGAATTTACTGCATGAATATGTAATAGGAAAAAACTATCTAAATAATATGGGAGATATAATAACTAATCTGACTTTATATATTATTAATTTTTTTTAAAAAATTCTAAACAGCATCTAACAATTAAAATAACAAGATATTTAATAAAAAAATTATCTTTTTTATTTTTTTATCTTTATTTTTGTGAAACTAGTTAATTATTTTGTTAATATTTTGTTATATTAATAAAATAAGTCTACTTGTAATATTAAATTGTTGATTTATCTGATAAAAATCAATTAGAATTGACAATTTTTTTTTGTTCGAAATTCTATTGCCTTTTAAAAATAATTGTTCGGATTGTTTATTTTTTGTTATTTTTTTAAATATATTAGCTAAATTTACTATGGAACACTAAAAAATATATTAGTAATTAATCTATTATATAAATATTTTTTGAAGAGAAATTATTCGCAAAGAAACTAATTAATCTTATAAAATTAAATATTAAAAATCAAAATAAATATATTTTTGTTGAAAGTTTTATTATTTTTCAAAAAAATTATCAAAAATAAAGACGAATATTTTTTTTTGTAAGTAATAAATTAAAAAAAAATGTTAAAAGACTAACAGAATTTGTGATGTATAACCATTAATTAATCATTATTAATATTTTTAATGGTATGAGATGACATCTAATAATATAAAATTATTTATTTTTTTTTAGTTAAGTACCGAACAAATTTCAATAAAAATACTCATCTCCTAAACTTTCTCTAAACTAAATTTAAAACCATAAGTGATGTGGAATTTGCCTAACACAGTATGAACTGGACAAGCACAAGTGTCAAACTTTACGGCACAAGGTTTTGTTGATATTAGAAAAATGAGTACCTGTCTCTTTGTTTCTATCTTTGAATACGAAGCAGTGTTACTCTTTTATAACAATATCATAACATGTGCCTAATAGTAGCTCTCAGGCTTAGACCGGCCGTGACGGTGAGATAATTAACAAGGTTGGCGGACCCTGCAAAGTCACCATTTCTAAATATACAAAATTTTTCATACGTTTCTCAAACGTCAGTATTTAACTGATTTCAACACTTGATTAATATATATTATATTTTTTTATAATTAAGATCAACCATTAAAAATTTTAAAATATTAATATTTTAAAAATATTTAAATATCTTTTCAAAATATATGCTTTGAGGCTCTGTTAAGAAAAGAAAAATATATGTATTGTTACATATTTACTAATATATTCAAATAAGTTTAAATTTCAGTTACGTATGTGTGGAAAATATATATTTATCTTCATTAATAATATAAATGTGTTCTCAATTAAGTGACTAACTACACATTTGCGAATGCCAACAATTTGATCGCGTAATATAGTAGTTAAGAATTAACATCATTCTCTTTTTAGTATTTTAGTAAAAAATATTATGTATCTATCAAATAATTAATCATTAAATTAGATATTATATTTTGTATAAAAATATACGTGTTATTTTATTAATTTTAATATATATTTAATGAATAAAATTTTATATTTAAATAAAATACTTAATCAAATTTAGCAAAATTATTATAATCGTTGCTCAAATTACGTATCTTTTCCTTTTTTATTTTCTTTTCCTTCTCCTCCTCTTTTTTTTTCTTTTTCTTCTTCCTATCTTTCTCCTTTTTCAAAATACTTAACTAAATTTAACTAAGTTATTATAACCACTTTTCAAATCACACATTTTTTCTTTTTTTTTTTTATTTTTTTTCTTTTTTCTCCTCCTACTTTTTCTCATTCTCTTATTCTTACTAATATTTCAGTTACTATTTTTTCTTTCCCTTCTTTCTTCTCTTTTTTTTTTCTTTCATTGTCGTCCTCATCACCACCATCACTACCTTTTTCTCCTCTTTTTTTTCTTTGTTTTTTTATTTGATTTCTTATTTTCTTTCGTTTTCATCCTCTTCCTTCTCCAACATCATCATCATCATGTTATCATTATATCGTCATCGTCATCATCGTTATCGTCATCTTTATCTTCTTTCTCGTTATCATCGTTATTATTATCGTTATCATTGAATTTTTGTCATATTAATGACATCTAATCCAAAATTAATTTGGATGTGTGCTTTGTTCATAATTCAGTCTTGTTTGTATGCTTGTTTTCAAATTGAGTTTGCGTGTCGCAATCATTAAGTAATTTTGGTATAAAAACTAAGAAATTTATGTGTATTTGTTAAGGAAGGGGTTTAACCCTTCCTTCTTCAAGGTGAGGGAGAATATTATCTACAACCCGACCAAAAACACACAATTTATCCGATTATTCCTGCACATTAACTTATTAATGAGATGTCGCAATACTAAAGTGTTAATCATTCCATAACTAGCTAATTGTGTTAGGCCATGACAAATTATTCTAGGTCTTGCAACTGCTTTTTCTTCTTTTTCATCATCATCTTCTTTTTTTTTCTTATTCATCTTCTCCTTCTTGTTTTACCTTCTCAAGTTTTTTCTTATTTTACTCTCTTAATAAGAATAAAAATAATGAACCTACATTCATTTAACTAAAAATAAATAAATAAATAAATAAAAAAAGAAGAAAAGAAATATAGTATTAAAGAAGATATTTTTGTACTTTTGTAGCAAATTAAAATTTTTGTGTAAAAACTAAAAAATTTATGTGTATTTGTTAAAAATTTTAATGTATTTTTATTTTGATAAGTTCTGCATAATTCAAAATGCTTTCTCTTCCTCCTCCTCATATTCTGCTGCTTCTTCTTCATCTTCTTCTTATTATTTCATTTTTTCATAATTCTTCTTGTTTCACTCTTTTAAGAGGAATTAAAAAAAAAAGAAAAATCAATGCTACAAAATTACTAAAAAGAAAAGAAGGAAAAGAAAAAACGCAGCAACAACAGTAGTAATAAAAGAACGACGATAAAAAAAAAAACACGTAAAAAATACATTTTTATGTTATATTAATAAATTTATATTATGTACAAAAATATTTATATGTTATATCAATAAATTTTTAGGCTATCTAACAAAAATTTATATATAGGAGAAGGGTGAAAAAAAAGAAATGTGTGAATGCATGTATGTGTGTATGTTTTTTGTTTTACTAGACTTATGTCTATTTAATTAAAAATTATTTGTGCGGACATTATCACCGCATAATATAGTTGTTTTTTAATTCAATTATCAAGGAAGAAAAAATATCCATATCTGGAAACAAGATTATAATATAATTCTTCAAATTAAATTAGTCAATTTCATGACAATAATAGAATCAATTGATCGATGAAAAAGAAATAATTTAATATCTAAATCTATAAAACTAAATTTTATATTTAATTAAACTATAGATCTTAATTTGAACGGTGCATTTATACACATTATATGTAGACAATAAAAGAAAAGGAAAACATTTCTAATAATAATAAAATTGTACTTAAGGATTCTGACGTTAAGTTGTCACCCTCCTCACAACTCTTGCTAATGAAACCCCCAATATGACACCTAATACTTTACTTTGTTTATGACCCCATAGTCAAGCCGGCCAATAACCTCTCTAAAATTTCCCCCTCTAATTTAATTAATTAAGTGGATCCAAGTTAATTGTATTTTGACAAGATATAATAATATAATTTAGTGAATAGATGTGTATGAACCAATTGCCGCCTAACACATAATGCACTGTTGAAACCTATGAAAAGTATGCACATGACAATATATGAGGATAAATAAATAACAAGGTTTGATAAAGTTATGGCATCTTTGAATATTTTTAATTTGTTTTTGTGTATGTATGTTAATTAAAGGTTAATTATTTTTTGGAATATATAAATTAATTAAAGCAACAATGGGTGTTGGTGTTTCAGTGGTTTTAGGGCTAACAAAGCATACATTAATGTGTGTGTCTAATTGAGGAATATATAAATTAATTAGTGTTTCAGTGAACTCTAATTCATTTTCAAAAGATAAGAAACTTTTTAAAGTAGTTATTGCTTGAAGCAGTTGAATTTAAAGTCGGAAAAGTCTCAAGAACCTGTAGATCAGATTCCAATAAATTTTAGCCAGTATTTAATTTTTAACATTATATTACATTTGGTTTTTTTTTTAGATTTATGTAACACTACTGTTTAAAGCTAGCCTAGCAAATGAACCAGGTAGTTGATAATTTATTATTTGATCTCTTAGCTAAAAACTTGGAAAATTAATATTTTTGAAAAAAAAATAACTTAAAAATGATAGTCATGATGAATCATTCTTTTGAAAATTGGATTCTTTTGTTGTTAGTGATCTAGATGCAGTAATTAAATTTTTTAAAGAGATCATTTTTAATTAGCTTTTATATGTTTTGATTAATATAGTAACAAAATATTTTATTTTTCTAATATTTTTCAAAGTTTAATTAGTATTCTTGAGATATTGACCAGATACTTTCTTAAAATTATAAATTTGTATCATATAGCCTTTTTTTAATTATTTATAGAAGAAGACATAACTATATAATACCTAGAAGGAGTCTAGGAAATTAAAGAAATTAATTAGTCTATTTTAACCTTTTGTAAGGTGTCTTAATCTTTTTAAAATGAAGAAGTTTGAAATTAAACTAAGTCATGTAAAAATATATAACTGAAGAATGCTAGGAACCAACAACTTTTATAATTTATAATTATCAATGATATTTTTAATAATATAAAATTTTATCTAAAAATATAAAATTATTTATTTTTTTTAATTAGTTACATGCTTATTAAAATTTAATAAAATTGCTGCTACTTAATTTTTTCCTATAATAAACAAAAGGATGATATTTCTTATTTTAGGGAGAGAGACACAACACAAGACAAATCTTCATATTGTAACAATATGTGCTGATTACATTACTAATATACCATTGATTGTGATTGTGATTGATAATTGATGAGCATTTGAAAAATGGAGAGTGAGTTCTCCAATCATGTGTCTCCAACACTAGAGTTGAGGAACTAATAATAAAAAAAATATCATGATCATCATGACTTGACTTAACTTTTGAATGGTGTATTTTGTTGCTGAAGATATCACACACTCTAAATTCATAAAATTGGTAATTGCATGGTGTCATGTGTTCATTGCAAGTCATTGTTCAATGCTTACTCATTTCCCACTTGAATGTGAAGTGGGCATGGTATCTATTTGGCTCCATGACCAGCCAATTAATTGTATATCTCACTCATTTTAGAAGCTCATCATTTTTTTATTGGCAACTTCTTTTTTGTCCTTAACAAATAAGATTTTATTTTTATTTACCAAGTGCCACGGATTTTTTTTTTCTTATTTAGGACCAAATCTGTTACTATCTATTTAACCAATTCGTGACTTAGAATCTAGCACTATACATCATCAAATAATCTTAGCCCTATCAAAAGAAGAGATTTTGGGAAGCTGATGTCAATTTTATTTTGATAAATTCTTATATGATTTTATCGTATATTTTTTATTAGATGAGTAATTATGTTACTTAGTTATAATTATCAATGTGTTTATCATAAAAAATCACGATAGAAAATTTTGAATTGAAAGATATAGTAAAAAGTTTGAAATTTTCTTTAACTTTATATATAGTTTTTTAAAAGGAAGTCACTCACATAAAGACGTCTAAAACGTTTTTTTTTAAAAGATATTTTTAGTAATTAAAATTTAATACATATAATTAATTAAATTGTGTTATTTTTGTCGAAATTAGGTCAAATCAATTAATTTGACCGAAAAAATAGTAAATCAAATCTTGAACTGATCTAAATTAATATTATTTTTTATAAAAAATGACTACAATATCTTTATTATAATAAATAATTAAAATACTCCTATTATATATATTAATTTTAAAAATCTTAAATTCTATTCTTTTACTTCTCTGCCGTTATAAAGTTAGGATTTAGAGTTTTCAAAATTAATATATATATATATATAAAATAGGAGTATATATTTTAGTCATTTTTTATAATAAAAGTATTGTAGTAATTTTCTATAAAAAATAATATTAACTTAGATCAATTCAAGATTTGATTCATTATTTTTTTGGTCAAATTAATTTGTTTGGCCTAATTTTGACAAAAATAACATGATTTAATTGATTATATATGTGTTAAATTTTAATTACTAAAAAATATTTTAAAAAAAAGACGTTTTAGACGTCTTTATCTAAGTGGCTCCCTTTTTAAAAATACTCTATGCACATAAAAAATTAACTATTAAAT
This sequence comes from Arachis ipaensis, assembly GCF_059453495.1. Classification (NCBI taxonomy): domain Eukaryota; kingdom Viridiplantae; phylum Streptophyta; class Magnoliopsida; order Fabales; family Fabaceae; genus Arachis; species Arachis ipaensis. Next base: position 26,445,213 of record NC_142443.1, read on the forward strand.
CAATTATTATATATGTTTGTATATATATATATATATATATATATATTAATTTATATATTTTTTAACTAAATAATTAATCATTAGAATAATTAAACATGCTACAATAAAATAATTAAAATTATAATAGACAAATAATCAAATTTATTTATAATAGTATAATAATTTTTTAATAAGATATCAATTATCAAATATATACTTCGATAGATAGCTAATTGATATTATTTTTTAATATATACGTAGTATGATTACAATTGTTTGGTTATATGACGACAGTAAAATTTGAGTAATACCTCATGCACATTAAATATATGGTTTAAAAAGTTTTGGCTCTTATAAAATATTTTTTTATTCTCATAATTTTTTTTAGTTTTATTTAATTTTTTTTTTAATTTTTTGGCTTAGATAGCTGTTGATGTGGCAATTCTACTTGTGATGTGATAATGTGTGCCACATCAGCATTTAACCTAGTATGTCATTATTTAAAAAAAATTAAAGCAAAAAACTAAAATAGAGACTTTTAAATTTTATTGGAATAAAACCGAAAGAAAAATTTATAGAAATGAAAATAAAAATATCTTATACAAATGGAAATTTATTTAGGTGTATGTAGATATTTTCACTTTTCTTTTTTGTTTTTGATATTTCCATTCTGATGAGAAGGAACTCGATGCATACATTGGCTAACTGTGTGATACAAGTAAAAAAGATAAAACGGTTTTTGTGTATCTTTGTTTATTGTTTTTTTGGAAAAAGTTATTAAAAAAATTTTTAATACTAAAATTATTAAGAAGGACCAAAATTTTTTTATAATATTTAAAAAGACGAACTAAATTTTTTTATAAAAAAATAAATATATCTTTAATTATTTTTTATTTATTTTTTATAATTTTTAAGTTGATAAATTTTATTTTTCTTAAAATTTTAGTAATTTTTATTAATTATTTATTTATTTTTATTTATTTTTTTATTTTTGTGATTTTTACCTAACGAAAAAAAAGGACAAAAAATCATAAAAGTAAAAAATAAATAAATAAATAATAATAATTACTAAAATTTTAGAAAAAAATAAAAAATATTAATATAAAAATTATAATAAATAAATAAATAAATAGTTAAGAATTAATATTTTAATAATTAAATTTTTCTAATGATTTTTTAGAGTAATTTTTTAAAATTAATTAACTAATTAATCCCAAGTGAATATATATTCATATATATCTATATAATGTTAAAGATGAAATAGCATATATTAAAGATTATAAAAAGTAAATAAAAAATAATTAAAGATATATTTATCTCCTTATAAAAAGATTTGGTTATTCTTTTTAAATATTATAAAAAGATTTGATCTTTCTTAATAATGTTGGTATTAAAATTTTTTTTTAATAATTAAATATTTTCTTTTAGAATAATTTTTTTTATATTTAAATATTTGATATATGTTTATTGTTTTATTTAAATATGACTAATTTTTTAAATATTGCAAAAACACAAAATAAATGATTCTTTCAAACAAACAAGTTTTATTTCTATATTTTAGTAAGTATCAAATTCAAAAGAAATAGTTAAAAGATATAGACTTTCATCTATCTAGGCCAACTTGCTTTGGTAATTTATTTCCATACCTATCACAATGAATAATGATAGCTAGAAAACGTTTCTTATTTTACATTTAATTAAACCTTCAATAATAAATTCATATAATTTATTAATTTTGCATAACAGAATAAGTTTGAAAAAGGGATCCCTCCACAATCCTAATATAATGATTATCCTTTAAAATTATTTAAACCAATTCATAAAAGCACTGAGTTTGTCTTATTAGCATTTGGTCCCCTTTGACAGACAAACCCTCTTTTTTTCAATACAAACAAGTAAATCAGAATTTGATTCCCCTTTTTTTAATTGCTTTTCAAGATTTTATTTAAAGTGTGGAAAGGAAAAAGGAAAAAAGGAAAGAAAAAAATAAAAAATCTAAACCACTCACTCAAGTGGACTGTGGATATGAGATTACATTATATTACCAATCAGCAACTTTGGATAATGAAATTAAACATTATTATTATTATTATTATTATTATTATTTTGGAATCCCACAACTACAAAGTGCTCCTGTACTTCACTTTAATTTGTTTTGGGAACCGAACTGATTCACATTCATGATCAAAGTGATTAAAAATTAATGAATGGATATTATGATATTAATTAGTGATTATGTGTGGAGTGGCTGAAGATATTGTGGATTAATTAATTAAATCTAATGGTGCATGGAAATTATTGACCGTTGAATCTAATATAGTAATGGTCACAAAGCATATATTGCACTTTGCTTTGGAATGCAAGATACCTTTAAAAAATTGAATAATAGAAACCCACTGTCTACAGTGCCATTAAATAGTCACCAATATGGATTGTTGGTGTTGCCAGCTTTTAAGTAATTTATCACACTCTCATATGGTTCTCTAACAAGCAAGCTAAATTAAATTGCACAAAATTACAACTTTTATTTTATTTTGGTCTAAATAATATTATTATTTTATTAAATTTTATTTATGTTATTAGTACTTTATCGCATCTTATAAAATATTTTAATTTTTTACAAAAATGTTTAACTTAAAGTGTTTTATGTATTTCATGGTTAATGATAAAATATTAAAAATAAATAAAAATTATTACATTAATAGTACATAATATATTATTATTATTATTATTAATCAACCAAATCATTATTGCTAATTTATATATATACTTATAATAATTGTTAAATGATATTTTGATTTAGTTGACTCAAGATTAGATCTTTTTAATATTAAAAGAATATATATTTTAAAAATAGAAGAAAAAAAATATTATTTAAACATTTTACAAAGAAAGAAAATGTCATTGTTTTTTCTCAAGAATATTATTACAAGTTAGGAATGCGTGTTGATCTTTCAACACAATAATATGGTCAACCGGAAAAAAACTTTAAATTAGTGTGTAAATATTAATATAACAATTTAAGCGGCATTAATTCAAAATTGTAAGTACTAAGTAAAATAAATTCATAAAAGCTGGAGTATGCTTTAATATTCTAATGATTTGGTCTTTAACTCTTCTGTGTACTAGTGACATAGTACGATGCACAATATATATATATATAAGATGTTTTAACAATATATATTTTCTTAACTATAATAATTAATACCTCCTCTTTTGAATTTCCATTCAATTAAAGTAGTTACTTTTTCGTTTAAATTTCGTAAGGCTCACTCTAAGTCTATAATGGTCAATATCAGTTTAGCAAAGCAAAACCTTCAATTAAATCTTCCAGGTATATAGCAACCTCAAACATGTTTTACCCTCCTCAAAAGTAATTTACAAAATTATGGTACACTTATTTACATTATTTAAAGTTTTTCATTAAAAAACTTATAAAGCAAGAAATAATATAGGTATACACGGTACACTCTTAGAGATAAAATATGTCAAAATTATATTCCTCTTTTAGAGAACAACAATACACAAAATCAAATTAAAGTAAAAGAAAATCTTGATTTTTTTTTTCTTGCTTGGAGAATTTTGCATTGCCTATGTATTTTTATTTATTGATAGATATTAGTCATCTAAATCTATTAATGGTGAAAATAATTATGGAGGTGGTGAGGGAATAATAAAAAATAATTTTTAACTATATATACATGCATACTGTAGACAATAATTTATAATAAAAATAATTAAAAAAATAGAACAACATACATCATTTAATTTGGATCCATGTAGTCAAATATACTTACAAGACCTAGTCACTAGTTTATAAATAACAAAACTTGATTATTACACATAATTTAATAAAAAAAAAGAAGAAGAATAGAAGACTTAAACTTTGAACTTTTGCACAAATAACATCATCTTTAATCTTACAATCTTATTTTATGGTTTTGCTAAGTCATTTTATTTATTTATTTATTTATCTTTGGTGAGGTGAGCAGGTTGAATACTTCACTTCTAAACATGGATTGATAACGGAGTATTAGGTGAAAGATGATTGGCACGTGAAAGACACGCGCTTAGTGAAAAGAGGACAATCTAGGAATGGGATGGATGGGGTTGTCATCCCCAATCCCATCACATACAATGCCTTTGGAGAGGGCTCTGAAGTCAATGCCACCACTTTATTTTAACAAAATTAATAATATTATGCCTCATTTTCAGGCTAATTTTTTTTATATAAAAAAAATATTAGTATTTTTTTATAAAATCAAATTATTTAGTATAATTATATGTGAATAGATTTTATAAGTGAAGAGCCTATTTAAAGTACAATTGTAACATATAAGATGTGTGTTAAATATTTGTCATTATTCTGATAACACACAGAATACATGTTAGACATGTGTTATTATCCTGATAATACGTGTGTTAAATATTTTTTTGTATTTTATAATATTGTAATATATTTTAAATATTAATATTCAACTAAAACACTATATTTATCTCCATATTAAAAATAATTTCTATGATTCTTAATTTTTTAATTTTGATATTGCTCTTCCCATCATGTTTTTCAAGCATTATTGCAATTTAGTGTGTTTTACGGTGATGTAAACTTCTCTAATTTAATTCTTAAATTTGTTACTTTTGATTTTAAATTTTTTAAATATATAAATTTAACCTTTATATTTGTCATTTTAGTATTTATAATTTTTTAATATGTTAGTTGGACCTTTTGATTTATTTTATAACAACATAAAAAATTTACTTTAACACAAATTGAATTTTTCAATTTGTATAACATAAAATTTGATCGTTGGATTTTTTTAATAAATTTTAATACTCTCTAAAGTCTGAAGATTCGATTTATTAATTAAAATTAAAAAAATAAAATTTATATTAAAAAAATACATCAATTAACCGTTACACTAGATTACATAAAAATTTTCTATTTCTAAAAGAGTCATTCTCATTTTTTCACTTTTAATTTATTTGGAGGGTGTAATAGACAAAATGGTGTAATTTTGTGATTTTCTTGTATATGGTGTATATGAGAATATTTTGGGAGCAAATTTCTTTTCAATAATACCTTTAGTATTTTCTATTTTTTTAAAAAGTGAATTCATCCTAACAAATTCGGCTTTTAAAATATATAAAAAAAAAAAAAACCATTTTTCTCTAATAAAGTCAATTCTTAAAAATTAAAAAAAAAAAATTGAATTCGCCTCCATCACCAAATTTTGGATTTTGACTTTTTGTTTTCTTTCATAATATTTTCAAAAAACACTAATAATCTCTATTTTTTGTTAAGTAAATAAAAGTGAACATTTTTATTCTTTCAATGAATTTAATGTAAAATTTAATATTTAAGAACACCTTCTAAGTATTTTTAAAAGGTGTTCTTAAAATATTAGTAATTTCTTATCAAATTTATAAGTACTATTTTTTTTTAAAAAAAAAAAACACTTCATTTTACATTTTCATTAAAGTTATATAACAAATAAGTTTAAATAAATGATATGTATCTTTATAATTTGACCCATTATATTGATAGACATGTGTTATTTGTATTTTTTATAACTAAAAGTGAATATAAAAAAATAAAATAAGAGGTTAAATATTAGAATAAAAAATGACACCAGAATTGATAAAATATATGAAAAATAATTGCTGAAAAAAATATTGATAACTCTGTCAGTGGTGTGGTACAGATGCTCATTGCCAAAAAAATTCTGAATTCTAATTTCAACAAAATCCTTTGTTTTTGTGTTCTTTATAAAGCCTCAAAACCCTTTGAGGGGCATTTCTTTTCTCTTCATCAACCCAACCAAACCTCACAAAGCCCCACTAAAACAACATAGTAACATTTGTATTTATTCAGTTTTCAAGGAGAGGAGAGTTTTTTTTTTTAATATATAGAAAAGGGTACTCAAATACTATAAGAAAAAAGAGAAAGCAAAAAAAAAAAAAAAAAAAAAAGACAATAGTATAAAGAAAGAAGAGAAGGCACATCACAACAAAACAACCACACAAGCACAATAAAAAGCAACCCTCTTTCTTTCCCTCAAACCAACGCCTTGTTTTTCACCCTTTTCCAATTTTCCATCCCATAGTTTAGACCTTAGAGTCCTAATTTTTCCAATCTCCATTCCAAACCAAACCCCCAACCTTTTCCTCTCTTACTTTTGCAGGTTAGATGTTTGATTAAAGTTCCAAACCAAAAAGACAGAAAAAACACACCCCCATCAATGGAAATCACTTCAAGGCTTCATCATCATCAAGATCATAGGGAGAATAATCATAATCATGGTCATAATCATAATCACCCATCTCCTATGAACTCACCAAGAAGCAATGTCAGCAACTGCATAAGCAGCAGCAACAGCAACAACAACAACAACAATGGCATCCAAATCTCAACACCACCATTAACACCAAAAACAATTATCCCCAGATCTGACACAAACCCTTATCCAACAACTTTTGTTCAAGCTGACACCACAAACTTCAAGCAAGTGGTTCAGATGCTAACAGGTTCATCAGAAACAACAACAAGAACAACGGCGGCACCACCACCACCATCACCATCATCATCAGCAGCAAAGCAACAGCTTCAAGATCCATTGTTGCCACCATCTTCATCAAGGAACTTCAACATCCCTCCAATCAAGACAGGACCAAACAAGAAGCAGCAACAAGGGTTCAAGCTCTATGAGAGGAGGAACAGCAGCCTCAAGAACAGCCTCATGATCAATACCCTCATGCCAAATTTTGCACTTGCACACCATAACAATTCTCCAGGATTCTCACCCAGGAACAAGCCTGAGATCCTCTCACCAAGCTTGCTTGATTTCCCTTCCCTTGCTCTTAGCCCTGTCACACCATTGAATGATGATGACCCTTTTGACAAGTCCTCACCTTCACTTGGAAATTCATCAGAGGAAGAAAAAGCCATAGCTGAAAAGGGTTTCTATTTGCATCCTTCTCCCATGAATACTCCTAGAGGTTCAGAGCCACAGCTTTTGCCTCTTTTCCCTTTGACATCACCTAGAGTTTCAGAGTCTTCACCTTCCTGAAGAGGAAAATATGATGAAGATGAAGGAAAAAAAAAAGAAGAGATTGTGTTTGTACAACGCTATAACTTGTGCTGTTGTTGTTGTTGTTGATTATGATGATGATGGTGATGATGACGATTTAGATAGAGAGAGAGAGAGGATCAAGAAAATTGATCACATGGTGATTTGGAAATTTGAATGATTTTTTTCAACAAGGTAGAGAGCTTGGTCTAATTGTAAAATTGTTCTTCTTCCTTACCATGAAATGGCAAGGCCCTTCTTTCTTTATTGCAATCTTTTTCTTTTTCTTTTCTACCTTCTTCCATAAGTGAAAAACAAAAATAATTGTATTGTCCACTGAAAATTTTTATTTTTATCATTTTTTCTCTTAATTTTATTCCATGGAGAGGTTTTCATGGAATTTTGTTTAACCTCCCCCACCCCACTCCAAAGGATTATGCTTTAAATTCAATCAATTATGGTTTCACATGTGTGATTCCAGTTTTAAATCATCAAGTCATCAACCACCACAGTGGAATTGTGTTCAGAGGTTGAACAGAATCCAAAGAAGGCAAATAGAGGACAAGGAAATAAGGATGATGCAGCTAAGGAGGGACACATTTTACTAAGGACATAGCAGAATCCTATGTTGTCATCACAGAAAAGCTGCACCAAGAGGAAAGTGAGTATGTCAATTTTACCAAGAGGGTTGAGTCTTCAGATTTAGAGGGTCCCTCTTCTTGATTTTGCCAATTTCATATATTCTGATCAATTTCTCTGGCGACTCTCACACCCCAGATATGATAATGTGTCTTATTTTGGTCTTTGTCTAAATTTTCCTTTTTCTGATTTATTTTGATATTTTCTGACTACTATTGGAAGAGAAACATTTTGTATGATTGTATCAACTATCAATTTTATAGTTCCCTTCTAGATTAAGAATTAAGGCAAGGACCTTTCTCTTTGTTTTCTAAATGCTGAAAATTTAAGCAGAATCTCAGTACTCAAGTTGTACTGCTTTCACAATAATCTTAGACTTAGGACCTATTCATGTGATGATCATAAAAACTGTGTTTTGAATAGGACCTATTATTATTGTGTATGTGATGATGGGAAAAATTGAATTTTGCATTGGACCCATGTATTTGCAATGATCATAGGGTAGGACCTATATATGTGTTGAATTGTTGATCATAAAAGTTTTTTTTTTTTTTTGGTAGACAAATTGTCCTTAAACCATGCCACTATTTGATCAGTTAAAAATCTCTTTTTGCTTAGTGATGCTTTATGGACCAAAATTCTAAGAATAGACAATTTCAAAGCACTCAAGAAAGAAAATTCCAATGGTGTGAAACATGAGAGAGGAAACAAGGACAAAGATAATTAAAGAGTGTAGGGTTAAAAAGCAGAAGATTAAGTAGGTTAGTTACTGGTCTGAATGATTGTTATTCACATCTGACATTAAAGATTCAAAGTTCTGAGTTGTAGTTGTGATACAATCAATGTTTTAACAGTGGCAAGAAACTAAGTACCCCCTTCCCCCAAATAAATGTTAGTAGAAAAAGAGAAGAGATTCACAATATCTATGGTATGGCTAATGGTCTTGTTTAAGAAAACTTAATTGATTTGTGCACTTCAATTTAAGGGTAAAAAGGTAAAAAATTGAAGTATTAGAATAAGAAGTATATAAAAAATTTAAAATAGTAAATAGTATATTGTATGAAAAGTTTAGTGTGTAAAAAATATTTTCTTAATAGAATATTAGTAATTTGCAATATATTCTCCGAGTTACCATGGGTTGAAAAACTACTAAAAGAAACTGTAATAATTGTACCGGAGGATAGTGTTATGTTATAATTGCACCCAATAATGCTACCTTTTTCTTTTTCTTTTCTTTTTCTATTCCTTCTCCTTTTCTTGTTTTGAGATATGTTCACAAATTTGGTTTTGAAGAGTTTTAGAAGAAAATTTTATAAAATTTAAATTTAATTCACCTTTTTTTTTATCTTTAATAAATTATTATATTACTACTATCTTTTTATGCCTAATAGTTTAATAAAGCATAAAATTATAAAATATATAATTATAACTATACTATATATACACTGAAAATTGACAATCAAATCAGTCATCTATATAAAATATATATTAAAAATAAATTAAATAATATATATTTATACATAAATTTATATTAGCTAATTTAGTGATTAATTTTCTGTTTGTAAATAGCATTTTTTATATTAAACCTTCAAACCCCCCCCCCCCTTCTTTTTTTTTACCTATTTTTTTACCTATTTTAAACTAATAACGAGATTTTTTTTTTTCATTTTGATTCTCCCACTCTAAAATCGTCTTTTTCTTTTTTTTCTCGCAAGTCTCAAGATACAACCTTGTTTGATTTAAAATATGATGGATAGTAAGAGGTACTTAGGGGAAAGCATTGAAGGGTTGACAAAATGACAAAGAGAGGAGATAAGATAGTGAAAGTAGAACTTTTGTTAGAATATGATCATGCTAAGAGAAAGTAAGGCATATGTGAGTGAGAGTAATAAAAGCATAGAAAATGTGAAGACCACTCTTAATCTCTTTTACTCTCCTTTTTAGACTTTGTTTTGTCATTTAGGTGCATCTAGCTTGGACCTAATTGCTGGTGCATTGAACAATAAAACCGCCAACATTTTCTTTTTTCCTCCTTTAATAAAATAAAATCCTCCCAGTTTTTATGCAAATTTCAAACATCGTATCTGAAACCACTATTTTTGTTGACAAAGATAGCAACTAAGTTAGGTGGTTTGAAAAAGTACCAAATTGCTAAGACCACTATAGTATAAAGCACAAAGAATGCCTGCTATTAACTTCAAAAACCTTATCATTATTCAAGCAAGATGGTTCCTTAATTTTATTTCATGAGCATCACATTTTAGATTCGAAAATTTATTGTCTATCGTCTCAATCTCTGGCATTTTTAGTAATAATTAATCTCTAGATCCAAGTCATTTAACTAATTAAGTAGCTTTAACCTTCACCTCCACGCGTCATTACCACTAACAAATTTTTGACTTAACGCACGAATATATAATTGCGTTTTTCATGCGGATTTTGTTTTCATTTTCAAATTTTTTGTGCGTTTTCTGCGTTCTCTTCCATCTCTGCATTCTCTGCATTCTCTTTTTTCTCTATGTTTTCTTTGTTCTCTTCGTTCAAGATCAATGTTTTTTTATTTTATTTGAAAATATAGATCAAATTTTTGAAATCAAGCAGTGAAATCAGCTTTAAACAGGTGTTTTTTTGAAAATAATGAATGATTCAAGTTCATACTGTCAATTGAACTAGAGCAAATTAGATTATTATTTTTAATCAAATCAAGTGGCTGAGATGTAGTTCGAATCTAGTTAATGTAGTTTGTTAGTAGTTTATAATTCTGTAGTTGAATAATTTTGTTTTTATTTGTGAAAATCGTTGTTTACGATTGATGGTTTGAATTTGAATGTAATGTAGGAGTTCTAAATCTGAATTATTATTTTGATGAATCTGTTTCGTTCCTAGTTTCTGTGTATTTGGAGATATATATTGGTTTATTTTGAAAATGCTTTCGGTGTATTTTTAAGTTTAGACTGTCAATTGAACCAGGACGAATTGTATTTTTATTTTGAATCGAATCAAGTGGTTGAGGTGTGGTTTGAATCTAGTTAATGTAGTTTGTTAGTATTATGATTCCGTAATTGAATAATTTTGTTTTTGTATGTGAAAATTGTTCTTCATGGTTGATGGTTTGAATTTGAATGTAATGTAGGAGTTCTGAATCTAAATTATTACTTTGATGAATCTGTTTCGTTGTCAATTTCGATGTATTTGGAGTTATAAATTGTTTTATTTTGGAAATGCTTTCGGTGTATTTTCAATTTCTATGTGATGTTGATGAGCAGCTCGTGCCAAAGGTAGGGATGACTTTTAACATGCTTGAAGAAGTTAAAAAATTCTACAAAAATTATTCTAAACTTGCAGGTTTTTCTACGAAAATTCAGAACACAAATAAGAGGAAAAATAAAATTAAGAACCAATTAATTACATGAAGCAGAGAGGGGAAATGAAAATCGAACATATCTCCAATTTAGAAGACAAATCCCTCAGCTGGATTAAATTGTCCTGCAAAAATTTATATACATATATTGAAGGACGTTGGTGTTTGGATCATTTCGAAGGTTCACATTTGTGTTCTCCAAATCAAGCAAAGATGCTTAAACAACACAGGGAATTAAGCATGTCTGTACGCCGTACAATTTAGAATAATGATGAAATTGGAATCAGACCATGGAAAATATATCAATCATTTGTCGTAGCAGCAGGGAGTTATCGTGAATTAAGTTTTATTAAAAATGATGTGAGAAATTACATTACGAGAGAAGTGTGTAATGTTTCGAAACTAGAGGATGTAAAAGAATTTAAAAAATACTTATTAAGAATGAAAGATAAGAATTAGAATTTTTTTTGGAGCTTGAACTTGAGGTTGATCAGTTAATTAAGATGGCTTTTTGGGCGGATGCAAGAAGCAGGGCTGCTTGTGAGTATTTTGGAGATGTTATTTTATTCGATACCACTTACAATACTAACAAGTATTGTTCTGGTTTATGTGCTTTTTGAAACTACTTTCACTGTATATGATATCTTTTTCATGATTTGTTTCTGTGTTGTTGCCATCAGGTATAATTTGGTTTTCGATTTTTTTGTTGGTGTGAATCACTACGGTCATTCAACGCTTCTAGGATATGATTTGATGAAAAACGAGGATATTCAATCATTCAAATAGTTATTTAAATGTTGACTACGTTGTATGGAAAAAAATACTCCAAAAGGCATGTTTACCAATCAATGTGCATTGATGCAAAAAGCTATTGAGGCTTGTATACCCACAACAGTTCATAGATGGTGTATTTAGCATATCATGAAGAAGATTCTACAAAAATTAAATGGTTACAAGCGACACGAAGAAATCGAACACGAGATAAGTCATGTTGTTTAGAACTCTTTTACAAAGAAAGCATTTGATAGGAATTGAAATGTTTTTCTGATGAAGTATGGTGTTGGTGACAGTAAGTAGTTTTTAGGTAATTGTGTCTTTATTAGGATTAACTGGTGTTGTTACTTTTAGTGTCTAGATATTTATGTGTTTTGCTTGTGTAGTAAAGGTGTCAACCTGTATAAATTTTGGTGAATTTGGTTGTGATTTAGGTATTTTCTCATTTTTTAGATCTTTTCAAAGATCGTCATTTATGGATCCCAATTTATCTCGATCATCACTTTTGGGCCTAGATGAGAAGTACACAAAGGAGCAAGAGCACGCATGCTTTTTTTAATTCGGTTTAATTACTCTGCAGGCCCTTATAGTTTCACCGAATTTTCAATTAGGTCCTAATACTTTTTTTTTCTTTTCAATTGGGTCCCTGTACATTATTTTTTTTTCAATTTAGTCCCTGTTAACGTTAAACGTAAAAAAATGTTAGTGAATTGTGAAATTACTTATATACCCTTAGGGACCCAATTGAAAAGAAAAAAAAGTATAGAGACCTAATTGAAAATTCGATGAAACTATAAATATTCAATGAAAGATATTCCTATAATCCTTTTTATTTTGTCACTATCATTCTTTTGCTTATTTATATACAAATTGTACCAAAAATAGTTTTTCTTTTTTATTTTTTTACTTTCAAAATACCTTATTTTTAAAGAACATAAAGAAAAAAAAAAGAATGGATAAAATGAAACAGAAATAGTAGTAATAAGTATATATAAAATTCAATTTCCATTATTCAAGTATTTATTATGATCATATAATATTTTATATTTGTGTGGATTCATAAAATATAATTTGTGTCTTTATCATATCATGGTACACCATAAAAAACCACAAGGTTATATAATTTGTGTTATTGAAATTTAAAATCTAAAAATAAAAACCATAGAAAACATAATTTCAGTGTAATACAGGTAATCTATAAATCAGTTCTTGTGTTGCAGCCTCCCACTCCCACTCTCTAAACCAACATAGGATCAAAAATAAAGAGTAGACTTGAGTTCATCAAGTGTCCCAACAAGAGAGTCCACTAAAAGCTTCAATCAAAGCATACTTGAGTTTATCAAGTGTCCCAACAAGATAGTCCACCAAAAACTTCAATCAAAGCATGGTAGCCTGTAGCCTGCTTTTGAAACAAAGAAAGTCGGAGCAAGATCATCTTTGTGAGGTCTATTTAACTCTTTAGGGGTTCTCCGGTCACCACCATATACACTTCCATGGTTGAAAACAATCACTACCATAGGTAACTGGTATCTAGATTGAAAAGAAGATAAGACATATAAGGCAATACATATTTTCTCAAGTATCGAAAAAAGATAAGACATATAAGGCAACAGTCCAGAATTTTCACTCCACATCCCTGGATTAAACCATTACAAACAGCATTAATAGTCACCGACTCTTATAATTTAGTTTCCAAAAAAAAAGACTCTTGCAAACAATCATAATTTACCTTTACCACTATTCAGTACTCAGTACTCACTAGTAACTAGTAAAAAAAATTTCCTAGAACTTGGAATTTTGGGTTGTCGTATAGTAATTACACCAGCTTATGTAATCCTATCTATCACAGAACTACTAGCTATGGATAGAAACATAAAAGAGTTCATGGAAGATCCTAGTTCAAAACAATTGCAGTAAAAATTTCTGCTAGCATTTTACGATTTGTGGTTAGACCTTAATTTGTTTCTATAAACATTTATTTGAGATGCGTGAATCAATAGAATCAATCATCATATTCTCAATTTCATACACTTTCTCATACTGGTTGTTACTTAACAATGTTGAGACTAAAATAAGAACCATTCCACTATATGACAGATGAAAATATAACTAAAGATAAGGGCATCAATAAGTATGGGTTCAGCAGTATATACCTCAACTTCAATGGTACTAAATCTGAATCCAAAATCCCCTTCAACTGCAACAATAAGTCAATCGGGACAAGCCACTACAGTAGCAATGCAATAACCGAGGACAACCCCTATGGTCCCCCAAGTCCCTGCATCCAACCTAGTCCTGTGCTCTGTCTGAACCAACACAGCCCTACCTACATCCATGGTGTTTGCACCCTCGGACACCACTACCGGAGCCGGGCTTCCGACTCCAAAAATTGCATCTCTTATGATCCTCATTGGTGTTAAGAAATTGAATGGCACAACATCCTTAGCAATCTGAGCCTCCATCTTTGGCGCATTATCCTTAGACTTCTTCAATATAGCTTCTCTCAAGGGTGGTTCCTGGTCAAACAAAAAGATCATCCTTAATATCCTTATTCAGAGTCTCTACAACCGTTTTTGCATTACCAACCAAATCCAAATAGGGTTTCCTTAGCTCAATCTCTTCCTCACTAATATATATATATATATATATATATATATATATATATTGTAAACCTTAAACCATTACATAGAAAAAAATTCAGAAATCAATTCAAAAAATAGGTATTCAACCACTGCTATATTTTTTGTAATCCAACTCAAAAACCATTATCTCAAAAAAAAATTATCATATGCTTAAATATGTTTCATCAACTTTGAAAAACAAACAAAAAATTTAACTCGTTACCTGTTTTGGCATATTGACTTCAGGCAGCGAGGTGCGGCCCGGCAAGGGAACGCCACGAAACCCACGGACGAACAACGTGGAGCAGAGCAGAGCAGAGCAGACGGACGAACAGTACATAGCATATCAGAAGCGATGGAAGACCACCAACCGACGTACGCTCACACCACCACGAACGATGATGCAGATGGATGATGAACCCAACGAACGGAGGAGAAACGCCAAGAACTTACTGTTCCCTATTTTGCCGTGAGAGGGGAAAAGAAGATAAAGAGATTCGTGAAGTGAGGAAGAAAAAGGAAAAAAGAAGAACAAAGAAAGAAAGAAGATGAAGTGCGTATTTGGCTTGGTGGGTAACAGGTTAACGATCGTGGTGGCGGACATGTCGGCGGTTCACAGCATCCTTGTGCACAACTCCAACAAAGACAGAGAAAGTTAGGGCTGGCAAGGGATCTCTCATTTTGGAGATCAAGGGCTGTTTTGGTATTTTAAAAAAATAGAGAGGTGTTTAATTAGTTATTCTAAATTAATTATGAGAATATTCTATTTTTAACAGAATATTCTGTTATTTTAAACGGTTTTGTCATGGCAGGGACTAAATTGAAAAAAAATTAACACCTAGGGACCAATTGAAAAGAAAAAAGTATAGGGACCTAACAAAAAATTCGGTGAAACTATAGGGACATGCAAAGTAATTAAACCATAAATTTATTACGCACAACATCTCACTTATACAATTTGTCAAACAGTATGATAATTGCCTAAGAAGTAGAGAGTAGAGAGAGAGGATTAGATGCTGCAGATTTTCATACTATCATACCGTATGCAATAAAATCATCAATAGAAGCTCAATTTCAGCATGTGTGTGCTCACGAGAAGTTCAAGGAAGTTCAAGCATAATTTAGAGAAAAGGTGAATTGGATCACAAGATCAACACATTTCGCTCTATGTTTTACGATATATGAAGTTGTAAAATAGGTTTTGAACTCAATATTTTGTAACACCCTAACATTCAAATCCTTATGCTCGAGTCATAAGTCAATGATACTAAGGTGGTACGACTCAAGGTGGAGTTGTAATACATATAACTTGAAGAAAGTATTAAACTAGAAGCCTAAAAAGAGTAAAAGGAAATCATGAGCGCAAACACATACGTATCGGGAATATAGCGCGTTCGTGAAACAAAGTAAAATTAAAAATTAAAAACTTAAAGACAGAATAGAGTAATGACAACGTGTATATATATATAGCCACTAGACACGATCTGCGAAGTTTAGGTCGGTTAGGGTTACAGAATTGAAAATAGTTGATAACAAATCCTAACTCTTCCAAAGATACATCAAAGCCTCTATAGGCAAAGTTTCAAAAGAAATATATACATACATCATTAAATATTTTCCAAAATAAGAGGAGAGATACTAAACAAAGTACAAAGTAGAGTTAAAATAAACTTTTCCATCTTTCAAATAAACTCCAACTCACTGAAAAGCACTAAGACCTGCATCTGAAAAACAAAAGATATATACGGAATGAAAACTCCCAACCCATGGATTTCCAGTACGGTAAAAGTGCCAAAAGAGATACAATATAAGGTAATAGGAAACTCACTAAGCAAT
Organism: Arachis ipaensis; assembly: GCF_059453495.1. Taxonomy (NCBI): domain Eukaryota; kingdom Viridiplantae; phylum Streptophyta; class Magnoliopsida; order Fabales; family Fabaceae; genus Arachis; species Arachis ipaensis. The sequence continues at coordinate 26,461,493 of NC_142443.1, forward strand.
CTGAAACTTCATACATTAACATTTCCATCTTAGGTTCTCACTAATCTGTAATCAGGCAACTCTCCTAGGAAATGCTAGTCTAATTCACCTTTACTAAAGTTTTCACAATCATTCCTCTCAAAGTTTTCCATCATCCTCCAAACTCCAAATAGAATAGCCCTTAGCATCAATCAACACCAGCATAAGAGACCTCTCAGATAGGCAAAAACAAGCAAAGCAAATAAATAATGCACAAGTAGATTCAAGTAAGACATTTAGCACATAGATATTTAATTATGCACAATTAAACAAGCCAAGACAAGAAATAACAAGCCCAAACAATTCAATCAAATGCAAATGATGTATGCATGCTCTATGGCTGATGATATCATCTGTTGGTTATACCGGACATATGTCTGGTAGCGAACCCTGGACAGGAATACCACAACATGCATCAAGTGGGACCAAACTCAGAGCAAGGGGGACAACCTCAACCCTTTCCTCTTACCCAGGTGGTGTTACAATTCTCAACTCGAAACAAGTGTAATAAAACTCAACCCTTGTATCTTACCCGGTGTCTCGAACCTTTACCTAGAGCAAGTGGAAAATGCCACTGCATCTTATCCGGTGTCTCAGATCTTTACCCGGAACAAGTGGACAATGCCACTGCATGTTATTCGGTGGTATATCTCAATCAGATTTAATTTTTATTTTCAAATCCATTTTTAATATAGTTTTAATTTATTTAAAAATCATAATTAAAATAAATCCTCATCATCCATCATTCTCATAGCCAACCTCATCATTCTCAATTAAATCTAACTATCATTATTCCTCATTATCACACTCATCTTCATCACACATCCCATTTCATTTGATCCATCTCTCTTCAGTTCACTTTCTCGACTCATTATGTATCATTTCTGACTCCTCTACCCTCCATTACACCGCCTCTAGGCTCATAACGGGGTTTATAGCGGGTTAGAAGGCTCGAAGAATGGTTAAAAACACAAAAATATATTTTCTGCAAAACTGGGTAGTCATGCGTATGCATGCCACCTCTCGTATACACATGATGTTAAAAATTTGGAAAGTTGCGTACGCGGACCACCTCCTGCATATGTGAGAGTGTTTAACATAAAAAGTTTCTGCGTACGCATGCCAATGATGCATACACATGACGTTAAAAATGCCATGTTCGCGTATGTGAGACAATGCCATGTACACAAGAATACTGGGCAGAGCCAGATACTCGCGTCGCGTTACACCTCCGCGTATGCATGCATATAAGAATCCAGAAAAAGCTGATATGCTGCAGAAATGCAGTTTTTTTTACCAAAACTTAAATGCGCATAACTTTTTCGTTAAAAATTATTTTTCAACTATTCTTGAACCGTTGGAAAGATCAATAAATAGTTTTTAATGCCCGCCGAAGTTGGCTTAAAATTAGTTTTTAACCCAAAACAGAATTTTGAACTTTCTAAGAGGTTCTCAAGCCAAAATCAATTTCGACATCAATATAGCACCTACCAACTATCCAAATTTACTCATTTATCCTCAACCAAAGTTCAAGACTACTTAATTTACACATTACAACCGTAAATAATCATTTTCACATCTCCAATCTTCAATTCCTCTATTCTAACAATTCAATACCAAATTTCACACGCTCAATCACATAATTACCATCTCAAGCTCATGCATCAACATTCAATACATTTACCAACTTACCAAATATACCTTTCACGGTCTTCGGCCCAAATTCATGGTCTCTGGCCCAACATTCACGAATTCAATCAACTCAATATTTCAATAATTCATCAATTCATAATTTCAATCACCAATTCATATCACATTCTCATAACTCATAATAACCAATCACCAAATCAAAATCAAATTCAACACTACATAAATTACCACATCTTAATTCCATCCAATCACACAATTCAATCCTCTTCCAAGGAAAATTTGAGTTTGTGCATGTTAGTTGTGCTAATATATGATTTACTTTTTGTATTTGAACCTTTTAGATGGTGAATCAATGGTGTAGTCAAATTTGATCCATTATCATGAGACATGAACATATTATGAATTATCATTTTAGAGATTCAAGAGAATAAGATAGATTTCTCAGTGTTTGTTTGAAGGAATTTTGGTGTTTTGTGATACAGTTTCAGTGTAATTTATGTAATATATTTTTTAATGAAAATGAGGTTTACTTTTATATTTTCTTGTTTTGTTCCATTTTACCATGTTACTGTTTGTTTTGAGATTAGGTTCTTCAATTTTTTCAAGAAATTTGTTTGTTTTAAATATATAGTACACAAACAATTCAATAGCTAAGCAGTATAGAAATTCAACCTACACAATATTTATATCTTCTGATAAAAATTTGCGAAAAAAATTGTAAGCGTTCTCAGTGTTTATTTGAAGAGTTTTCGATGTAGCAATTCTGTATATTTAGAAATTATTCTTCTTTTTCTGCATTTTTGTGAACCTGGATTCATTCAGATTAACAAGATTTCAAGACAGTACATACAGGTTCATAGAAGTCTAATTTTGCTAAAAAAATTTACAAAAAGGTTGGATTGAATATTTACAAAGATATAAATTATGTGTTTATTTTAACTATACATTACACAGACAATTCAGTAGACAACGAGTATAGAAATTCTTAAAAATTTATAGCATTCAAACTATCTACTATCAATATCTCCTGATGTAAATTTACAGTAAGGACTTAATAATGCAGCAGATGAAATCATGAAGGTTTTCCTCCGGCAAACACCATCATTTGTGAAATCATGAACCCCTAAAAACAAAAAAAACAAATATAAGAAACTCTATATTTAACACCTAATTACACCGAAATAAATAAATGATAATGTCACACAAACAAGTACCAGTGCACTTTATGTCAAACCGAAGTGTACCGAATGTATATAATGATAACAACAAATAGAAACAAGAGAATTTATACAGGAAACAGAAATATGTATCACATAAACAACTTACAACAAATTTATTAATTTTTGTTCTTCCATCTGAAGGAGAAGTTTTGTGATATAGGTCAAGGACATGAAATTTTTTTTTGAACATCTGCAATCCATAGCCACCAATGGTCCGCATAGCAAACTGGGACAAATATCTAAAGTTTGGCCAGAGAGAAAAATATTTTAGTCTAATTAGAAACTAATGAAATAATTATTTAAGAGGCTTTAGAAATAAAAAATTACAAATGGATGGGATGCAAGTTTTTTCATAGTCCTCATAATCTTCAATCTGAAAGGGCTTGTTAGTTTTTGGATCAAGGAAGTTGCCCTTATCTTTTGCCAACACTGTATTCTGCAAAATTTGAATAACACTAAAAGAAACAGTTTTAGCACACCATATATTTTACAAATACACAAAAAGTTCAATGGTACTAGAGCTTACCACAATATCAGAGGAGACAGTATATGAGTTTTTCAATTCAATTTTCTTCCTGTTCAAAATGAGACAAACTGCGAAGACCACCTATGAAAACAAAAAACCCAAACTTATTAGATATATGGTACAATAACTCATAAAAGATCACTAATGTTAATCTATAATTACTAAATTTTCAATATATGATTCATCTTTTAAAGATGCAAAGTGCATTCTGGTTGCCTCCAGTTGAGATTCATGGTTCAGCCTAAATATCGTCTCTCACTCATTAGTGCTGTCATCTTGATAAGTCTTGATATTTGTGACCCAGTGATAGCATTTCTCCTTAAGATCGTGTGGTATTTTCTTTTGCTTCACCGAAGTTTTGAACTTGTCAAGGAAGCTCAGAGTAGGTTGTACCTTTTCTGGTAAGAGACTTTGCTCCTTAGCATATTTCAATGTTGCTGCAATCCCAGTATTCATCACTCAATCAACTGTTCCAACTCTGTTGGGATCTCTTGAGATTTTTCCATATTAGCTGGTGGTTCCTTCTCTTGGGTAACTGTAGCTTCATCGCTTGATTGACTAAACCCAAGACTAAATGATGGTGCACCAAAGTCATCCTTCAATGCAGCATTAGCAACCATCATTAAGGCTTGAGCGGGTAGATGGTTGCATGATGACACATAAAATAGTTTAAAAATGACAGAAAATATTAAAAAAGAATTTAATTAAGTAGAACTTACACGTTAGAAGGAGCTACATGCTGAGTTTGCTTTTGGAGAGCTTCCTCATGAGCTTCTTGTTGAGGTTGTTCTTCCGTCCTCTGTGGGAGACTTCGCAATAGGTTGTTGAGGTTATGGAAGACTGCAGGATTACACAAAAAAAATTATGCAGAAAAACTATTAGAAAAAGAATTTAATTAATATAACAATACCAAGTGCACCTCAATTCACATGAAATACACCGAAAGACAAACCAAATATACCGCTATTATTTCTTGATTACATCATACAATGTCAGTTCAAGAAGATATGCAACTGAATCAAACATGCACAAAATGATATCAGAATCACTACAACAACATTTTGTTGCCTACTTACAATAAAAAAGGACAACAATACTAAGTGCACCTCAAATCACATACAATACACCGAAACTATTAGAAAAGGAATTTAATTAATAATTACGCATTAATAGGTTCTTCTTCCATATATTCCTCTGTGGGAGACTTTGCACTAGGATGTTGAGTTTGTGGAGGGCTTGAGATAGGCGTTTCTGAAAAAGGAGCAAATACTTGAAGTAAAACTTTAATGAAGACAAACAATGGAGAAGTTAATATGCAGTAAGCATTCAGGTGAAAATGATTAACTCAATGATTAGAATATTGAAAGTGAATTGAAAAACTCACATATCTAGTGGTTCAGATTGAGAATGAGTTTATTTTTGAAGAACAATCATTTGTTCTTTAGGATCATTTTCAAAAGTTGTGCTACTGATCCTTTCCTTCAATTTGATTTCTTTTTCTATTATTGGTTCCTAAACAGGGTTTGGTTCATGCACTGTTTCATCTTGTTCTTTAAACCTGTAATGCACCGAAATCATCTCACCACTACACTCCAAGCATTTAATAAAAATATAACTTCTGTTGTATAAGAACTTATATAGTTGCAATTTTTTTCTTGCCTTTTTTTCTTGAATAAAATCTTAAAGGGTTTTTTCTTCTAAAAAAATATATGAAATCAGAAGCAGATTATGGTAGCACAAGAAATAAAGAAATGATAAGAGAAACAAAAATTACATGTTATCACTTGATTGATTTACAGAGCTCTGATAGCGTGTTTGTGTTTGAAACATAGGATCATTTTCACTCGACAAATTTACGTGTGGCTTTCTAAGGACAAAATAAACATTATTTAGTAAAACTAGAGTAATTACATCAAGTTTTAGAAAATTTTAACAAAGAAAGAAATTTAGATATTGAATCTTACTTTTGCGAAGAATCATAGTGAGCTTCTGTGGAGTGGAGCCCACTTTCTAGAATATCTCTAGTGTTTTCCTACATCTTGAAAAAGCAAACAATCATCATGCAAAAAATACAATAAAAAATACAAAAAATTAACACATACTTTTGTGCAGGCTTATAATTTATTTTCTTCACTCTTGCTTTTGTTATTTGTTGCATTTCTTTACTTATGACAATACATGCGAAAAATTCTGTTAATAAATAAAATTTAAATGAAAAAAACAAAACATAGCATTACAATGATAGTTTCTGAATCTTACTTATCATCAGATTTAGTTTCTTTTTGGGAAGATAAATCCACAACAACATCCACTTTTTGGATTTCATCATAAAAAGGCAAACAATCACCAGGCAAATAAACACAATAAAATTGACAAAATAAACCAAAAATTGACGCATACTTTTTTGCAGACTTGTCATTTTTTTTAGTCTTCTTTTTGTTATTTTCTCCATTTCTTCACTTCTGATAATACATGCAAAAAATTCTGTTTATAAAAAAAATTTTGATGAAAAAACAAAACATAGGATTACAATGATAGTTTATGAATCTTACTCATCATCAGATTCAATCTCTGTTTGGGAAGATGAATCTTCAATAACGCGCTTCTTTTTTTTGGATTCCATCCTAAAAAAATACAAACACACGAGGTAAATAAATGGAATAAATATTTACAAAAGGCGTCTAAAAGTAATATTTCCTTCTTTGCCATTCTCTAAGGTTATTTTTTTCTCTTCGATGTCTTGTGTGATTCATGTTCAGAATCAGACTCATACTCAGAAACACTTTCACTTTTCGAACATGAGTGCGATATAACAGTCTTCTTCTTGTGTGACTTCTTTTGTTCTTTCTTTTTTTGCTTCTTTTTTCCCTTCTTTTTTTCTTTTGATTGGTCTTTCATCTGTGCTCTTTTCACGATGCCCTAAAACAAAAAAAAAATATTAGTTAGCATAATATATTTAAAACAAATACACTAAAATTGAAGAAAAGATTTCTGTTGAGTTACCATTTTATTCTTTATCCCAGCTTCTATTTTTTCAACTAGCTTTTTCTTAGTCCAATGTTGAACCCAAAGTGATCCAGAAATTGTATCCACCGACTTATTCTTTTTTGTGAATTCACGAAAATATACAATCATCAAAGTAAAGAGGCAGCCATCAATTGTAGTTTTTTTTTTTTTTAATCAATTTGTGCCCTCTGATGTCCTTGATAAGGAAGTTGAGCACATGAGCATGCCAATTCCATTCTTGTATTGTGTCCACATGAAGAATGGACAATATGTGAACATAAGAAATTTTATTTATTGTTGTCGGCAACAAAAACCACTTCTGAATAAAGAGAACGAATGTCCTCTTGAATTTCAGCTGATTTTTTTTTGCCATCAACACTCATGTCCATCATAGAGTTTGTCAATTGTGACAAAGTCCAGCCTTTGAAGTTTTCAATAACTTTCTTTTGCTCCTCACTGATTCATTTATTTTTAATTTTGTTTGGATAGTGCTCTCTTACAACAGCAGTAAAAATATTTCAATAATACATAAATAATTTAAAAAATATCAAAATTTGATTTATAGAATAAATTATAAAATAAATTTTTACCAGATACATTCAAGCTAAGGGCATCTCCTATTTTTTTATGGGTGATCTCAATTACATCGTAACGCATGTGCAGTGTGTTATCGTATAAATCAAATGAATATGTCATTTTTTTGAGGAGCTTATGCGGCATATTTAAGGTAGGAATATACGTCGTAGCACCAAATCCCAATTTTTCGACAATAGGTTTCTTATCATTGCCTATATTATGGAATATATTATGAATGGATCTTGTGGAGCATCTCAAATCATGAGTTTTCTGTAAATAAATGAGAATCATGTTACATAACTATATTTATACAAAAAAAAAATTGAGTCGTTTTGATATATATATATATATATATATATATATATATATATATATATATATATATGCTTACATTATATTTTGGTGCTTCCTTTTTTGCAGTGCTCTTCTTAACAATTTTTTTATTGTCATTTTTTCTGTAAAGAATAAAAATGAGGTTAATAAGTGATAACAATACCAAGTACACCTCAATTCACATGAAATACAAAACAAATACACTGCTGTTATCTCTTTGATTGCATCACATAATGTCTGTTCAAAACACATGCAACTCAATCAAACATGCACAAAATGACACCAGAAGCACTACAACAAGTTTCTATGGGCTAGTTATAACAAATGCATGAACAAAATCTCTAAAAAATAGACAAAAATACATGCAAATCATTCAAACATGAAAAATAAAAATCAAAAGCACTATAACAACATTATGTTGCCTAGTTATAACAAAAAGAGGACAACAATACCAAATATACCTCAATTCATATAAAATACACTGAAATATAATCCAAATATGCCACTATTATTTCTTGATTGCATCACCCAATGTCAGTTCAAAAACACATGCAACTCTATCAAACATGCACAAAATGACACCATAAATACTATAACAAATTTCTATGGGCTAGTTACAACAAATGCATGAACAAAATTCCTCAAAAATAAAAAAAAAACACATGCAAATCACTCTAACATGCAAAAAAATATCAGAAGCACTACAACAACATTATGTTTCCTAGTACAAAAAAAAGAGAACAACAACACCAAGTACACTTCAATTTACATGAATACACCGAAAGTTGTTACTGATTATTACACACATACTCAGTTCGAAACATGCAAACACTCAAACATGCACAAAAACACATTCAAATCTCTTAAATACTTGCAAATATAGGTTAAACTATACGAGAAACACTACGTAATATTTTTATACCGACCTAACACAGTTATAACCAAATGAACAATATAGTGAGAACAGTAATATATACTTTAACGCAAGAACACAAAATGAATCTACTAAATAAATAAAAATATGACTATTTAGTATTTCGCGATCGAAAATGAGAAATAAAAAGTGAAAAAATTGGACGATTAGTGAACAGTACCTTCAATAATCTTTCGTCTTCTGTTTCTGTGTTTCTTGGTGAAGATTTCAAACGTAGCTTTGAGAATTCCTTGAGTTTTCGCGACGATTTTGAGATATTTTTGAGAAATTGAGTGTCGTTTTAATTTTGATTGTTGCAGTTTTGATCAAGGGAGAAGAAGCGTTTTTCATATTAACGTTTACGGTATTAAACAGTTGTTGCGAAAGTGGGTATTTACACGTTCTCTAATTTGAGGTTGGTTTTTGTTGAATTTAGGCTATTGGTTAGGTTTAATTACCAAAAATACTTATATGTGTAGCATAACTATTTTAATAAGAGTTCAACTATAGAACTAATAATTTTTAATCAATATCAGTTAATCTTTTTTATTATCAAATTTTAAATCTAAATTCTAACTCTAAACCTTAAATCCTTTGAAAAATGAAGGTTAAAAAAAATAATTTTATAATAAAAATTAATTAATATTAATTAATTAAAAATTAATTCTTATACTTATTCTTTTAAGAGAAAATTCCACTCCCTTCCCCTGCGAGACGCTAAAATGATGCTCCCCTCCCCTCTATTTTATAAATTTACATTCTCCTCCCTTCTAACTTTTAAAAAACCTCCAATTTAATTTATTTTAAATTTTTGTGTTAACTAATATTAACTTTATCTATTTTTTAAGAAAAAAATATTTTTTTAAAAAAAATACTCATTAACAAAAATTTTATTTTTTATCATTAAATTTTACTTACTAAAATACCCTTTTAATAAATTATTTTTTTATTGATTAAATTGTATTTTTATTAAAATAATTTTAAGAAAATTAATAATTAAATTATTTTTTTAAGATACCTGCATTTCAATAATTTTTTAATTATTAAATTATGATTTTACCAAAATTTTTATTAACAATTATTTTTATATTTTACTATTAATTTTTTATACCAATATATATTATTTTAACATTAAATAAAAAAATTTTACCACTGTTAATATATATAACAATTAATATATATCAAAAAATTAATAATAAAATATAAAAAAATTGTTAACAAAAATTTTGGTAAAATTATAATTTAATAATTAAAAAATTATTGAAAAGTATTTTAGAAAAAAAATTATATAATTATTAAATTTTTAAAAAAATACAATTTAATCAATAAAAGAATAATTTATTAAAGAATATTTTAATAAGTAAAATTTAATGATAAAAAATAAAATTTTTACTAATGGGTATTTTTTTAAAAAATAATTTATTTTTTCTTAAAAAATGGATAAAGTTAATTTTAGTTAACACAAAAAGTTTAAAATGGATTAAAAAATAGGTTTTTTAAAAGTTAGAAGGGAGGAGAATGTACATTTATAAAATAGAAGGAAGGAGAGTGTCATTTTAGCATCTCGCAGGGGAGGAGAGTGTAATTTTCTCTTCTTTTAATAAATATAGTCTCTTATTTTAGGAGCGATTCTTAAGAAAATAAAATTACATTCTTGTGGGAAAATATAACTGTTGCCAAACAATACGAAAAGGATTGGAATCTCTAAAGCACCAAATGAATCTCAAAGAAGAAAAACAAAACACCTATTTTTTTCCTTTTTTTATTTCATTGCCAGCTATTTTCCGCACGTAATATGAATTTTCATATAACATGCCTAATTTCAAGTAACATTCAACCCAATTACTCATCTTTATTTGTCTGTGTTAAATATGTCATGCATTTGTGTTGTTTAAGCACAAATAAAATGATCTGGACATATAGCATGACAGTAAAAAAAAATGCTTTGAACATTCCAGTCAAATTATGATCACGGTTGAAATAAGTACAAATTTCAGTTATAACTTATAAATAAATATTGAATCCACAGATTAATTTGAGATATAATATACATCTATTATCAATTGATACTAAAATCATTTAATTTTAAAATAAATTTGTTTATTCAAAATTATAATATCAAAACATTTTAAAGGTTAAAGAACAACAACCTAATAGCCTCCTTTAAGATCATTGACAACATCATATGGAATGGGAGTGACAGTCTCTAAAGTGGCAGCTTCAACCATGAATCCAGGTTTAGGTCCCTCAGGCTGCCTCTTGGTACTGATTTGTTGTCCATTAGCCTTTGCCTCAGTCTTGAGTTTGTCATTGTTGATCTTCCTGAGGCGGAACTCTTCGGTGCACCTGGAAGGCATAACATGCTCCACACGCACATGAATTCTCTTCCTGATTATTCTGTTCCCCACCTGACTCACACACAAACATTTAGATAATTAATTCATACATCAGAAACTATTTACAAACAAATTCTTTTATTCCTACAAGAAGTAAGCACAACTTTTTACTTTTTAATATATTTGACAAAATTTTAATAATAAAAATTAAAAAAAAAATTAAAAATTATAATTTAAATTTTTACTTAAAAAACATATTTTTAACATAATAACTAAATAAAAAATATTTTTATATTATTACTTTTAAACATAATTATTAAGTAAAAAATATTTTTGTATCAAATATACAATTATCAAATTATTTTTATTTTTTTTAAAATTTTTTTAAAAAATCATTTAAAAAGATGTAAAATCTCATTCAAACAAACCCCGACTTACATCGTAAGTATCAAATTTAAAAAGACTTACAAATAGTTAATTGAATTAAAGAATACTAAACATGTATAACCTAATTTGTGTCGGCATGCAATTGACCATTAACAACAAGCAATTAAATTATGATTTCCAGATATTAAAACCCTAATGTCCAAAACAGACATACAAATTACAACGAAATAAACAACAAAAATCATAGTGAGAATATCACAAATACAAGAATCAGATCCAAAAATGTTACCTGCTTGTTGACCTCAACACCAATGGCGCGCTTCGTGACGTTCCAGACACGACCAGTGCGACCATGGTAGAACTTGTGAGGCATACCCTTGTGGACAGCGCCATTGACTTTGATGTCAACATAGTCACCGATGTGGTAGGTCCTGAGGTAAGTAGTGAGGGCAATAGTACCCTTCTTCCTAAATGGACGAGAGAACAAATCTCTGGTGCGTGACCTCAAACCATGACCGGCCGGCATTTTACCTTACTTAAAGCACACCACAATCTAGGATTTTTTTCTACTTAAGAATATAACGACTTCACTATAAATGTTTATAGAGGTTTTTTCTGCATTTTTTTGGGCCATGAATCTTCTTATGCTCCTAATTTTATGGGCTGGAATATGATGTGACTTTTTTTATATGAAATAACTATTTGCCTCTTTAAAAAGGTTAAATTTTTTTTCTTCTTCAAAATTATTTGTCTACGTGCTTTATTATTATTAAAATTTATTAATTACCATTCATCCTTAAAATACATAATAAAATTATTATTAATAAAAGACTTTAAAATTTATTTAATAAATATAAAATAAATATATTTAAAATTTATATTTTTTATATTTTTAATATTTTTTTAATTTATACTCATAATATATATCTTTCATAAATAAACTATTATTATTATTATTATTATTATTATTATTATTATTATTATTGGGCCATGTAATGTCGGAAAGATGTGAGAAGATTATAATAAACACGATAAATAATAGTAATAAACCATATAAATTTAAAGGACAATTTACATAAATAAATTGTTTGTCCCTCAAATTTATGTAATTGCATTGTTTAAAAAATGAAGACGCAAATACATTGTTTCATATATTTATAGAAACCGTTGCTGCCAGTAGCGGTTTATCAAAACACGTAATCCACTATAGCCAGCAGCGGTTTACATGCGAATGGAGGAACACAAAAACCGCTAGAGGCTGTAGCGGTTTCTGTTTGTTGATGCTTGGCCTACTGGCAGTAGCGATTTATGTATATTGGGACATGTACGTAAACCGCTAGAGGCAGCAGCGGTTTACGTTAATTAGAAAAAATATTTGTTTATGCTAAATTAAGTTACAAAAAGATTGAGAGAAAGAAAACGAGTATATATTTTTTGCAATCATATGATTTATATGGATAAAAAATGAAGTAATTTTTAAAGAAAAAGGGTATGCTTTAGTGAATTTTTTACTAAAAATAAATTATATTATCATTCATGAGTTTTAAAAGGGATGAAGATAAAAAAAAATTTAATCTTAGTTTATATATTTTAGTACTCTGTGAGTACTCACTCTTTGATTTGCTATTTAATCTCATTTTAATAATAAATACAAATAAAAAATTATTACATGCATATTTATATTTTTTATTTTATTCATCAAAATTATGATGCTATCACTATTATTTATCCAATTAATCAACTGTAAAATACAAATATTTTTATTTTTTGGTATAAGACAACAAAGTTGCACAAATAAAAAAAAATCATTTGGCTAGAACCTCAAATGTAAATCAGCAGCAAAGAACACAACCCATTTTTCAAACTCTCCAATCTCCTTTGTATGGTTGATATAAATAAAAGAGAATGAAGTGATTTTTAAAGAGAAAAATATATGATTTAGTAAACTTTTGGCTAAAAATAAATTATTTTATTATTTATAAATTTTAAAAGAGATGAGAATAAAAAAAATTAGTCTTGGTTTATATAATTCAATACTTTGAAGACTGTATTTTTTTATTTGTAATTTGGTCTCACTTCTAATAATAAATACAAATAAAAAATTTATTACATGCATATTTATATTTTTTAAATTATATTGTGAAATGATAAATTAAATTTTTTATTTATAATATTATTTAAATAGTATATACCATTAATTAAATTTTTTATTTATAATATTATTTTCTCTCAATCTTTTTGTAACTTAATTTAGCATAAACAAATATTTTTTCTAATCAACGTAAACCGCTGCTGCCTCTAGCAGTTTACGTACATGTCCCAATACACAGTAGCGGTTTATGGTCAAGCATCAACAAACAAAAACCGCGACAGCCTCTAACGGTTTCTGTATTCCCCCATTCGCATGTAAACCGCTACTGCCTATAGCGGATTACGTGTTTTGATAAACCGCTACTGACAGTAGCGGTTTCTATAGATATATGAAATAATGTATTTGCGTCTTCATTTTTGAAACAATGCAATTGCGTAAATTTAAAGGACAAACAATTTATTTATGTAAATTGCCCAAATTTAAATGTGATTTTTTTTTTACCAAAGATAGGAGACTCGAACCCGCAACCTCTTAATTGAGTATGGGGAGTCTATGCCATTTGAGCTATTACTCATTGGCAAAAAAATTTGGAAGATAGGAGACTCAAACCCACAACCTCTTAATTGAGTATGGGGAGTCTATGCCATTTGAGCTATTACTCATTGGCAAAAAATTTGGAAAGATAGGAGACTCGAACCTGCAACCTCTTAATTGAGTATAGAGAGTCTATGCAGGTTCGAGTCTTCTATCTTTCCAAATTTTGCCAATGAGTAATAGCTCAAATGGCATAGACTCCCCATACTCAATTAAGAGGTTGCGGGTTTGAGTCTCCTATCTTCCAAATTTAAGTCAATGAATAATAGCTCAAATGGCATAAACTCCCCATACTCAATTAAGAGGTTGCGGGTTCGAGTCTTCTATCTTCCAAATTTTAAGAGAATTACATTTTAGTTACCAGTAAATTTAAATGTGATTTATACATAAACATTTTTACAAACATGCATTTGACATATTCAAATAAAACAATATAGTTTTTAGGTTTAGATAGCATGTCTAGTTAAAAATACAATGCAAAATGCAAAGAAATAAATTAAAGAGAAAATTCCACTTCCTTCTCTTATGAGATGCTAAAATGACACTCCATTTTCTTCTATTTTATAAATGTACATTCTCCTCCCTTCTAACTTTTAAAAAATCTCATTTTTAATTCATTTTAAATTTTTTATGTTAACTAATATTAACTTTATCTATTTTTTTAAAAAAAAAAATTTTTTTGAAAAAATACCCATTAACAAAATTTTTTTTATTATTAAATTTTGCTTACTAAAATACCCTTTTAATAAATTATTTTTTTATTGATTAAATTGTATTTTTATTAAAATACTTTTAAAAAAATTAATAATTAAATTATTTTTCTAAGATACATACCCTTCAATAATTTTTTAATTATTAAATTATAATTTTACCAAAATTTTTGTTAACAATTATTTTTCTATTTTATTATTAATTTTTTAATATCAATATATATTATTTTAACATTAAATAAAAAAATCTTACCACTGTTAATATATATAACAATTAATATATATTGATATTTAAAAATAATCTTACTAAAATTTTTTATATAATGTTAAAATAATATATATAGATATCGAAAAATTAATTGTAAAATATAAAAAAATTGTTAACCAAAATTTTGGTAAAATTGTAATTTAATAATTAAAAAATTATTGAAGGGTATTTTAGAAAAAAAATTATATAATTATTAAATTTTTTAAAAAGTATGATTTAATTAATAGAAAAATAATTTATTTTCTCTTAAACAATGGATAAAGTTAACATTAGTTAACACAAAAAATTTAAAATAGATGGAAGAGGAGGTTTTTTAAAGTTAGAAGGGAGGGGAATGTACATTTATAAAATAGAGGAGAGGAGAGTGTCATTTTAGCATCTCGCAGAGGAGGGGAGTGTAATCCTATAATTATCCAATATTGACATTGTTAACATAAAAGAATTATTACAATAGAACATTTGGATTAAAATTTGGGTAATAATATTTGAATGAAAAAACAAACAAATGAAATGAGTATAATAATTAGTAAGTAAAAATAAGAAAATTTTTTTAAAACTATGAAAAAATACGGTCTAATTTTGAAATTATAGAACAAATTTAGAAATTGCTGTACTTTACAAACTAACCCTTCAGTTTAAATTTTAAATTCATCTAAAAGTAAAAAAATATACATCTATTATCTAGCAGAAAAAATAATGTGGGAGCTATTGCGGGGTTAACAATAATCGGAGGTTCAAAAGCAATATCAAAGACACACGTTGAGTAGTGGGTAAGGTTTGGGGATAGGAATACAAGATTCTTTCATATTCAAATTCGTGTGAAGGAAGTATAATAAGATTCATGGCCTTTTTCTCAAGGATGGAGTGTGGGAAACTGTTCCAGAGATTCTGAGTCGAAAAGCATAGTCTTTCTACTAAAGCTTATTCTATCATTTGGATGATGTTGATTTAGGTTGCCTTAGTGATGTGACTCTTCCTTCTCTGAATAAGAAAACTTGCAATGATCTTATGACACTAGTTACTATGGAGGAAGTCAGAACAGTTGTTTTTCACATGAACTCTTTTAAAGCTCCGGGTCCTAATGGGTTTCAAGCTTTCTTCTTCAAGGAATATTGGAAGATCATTGGTCTTGATATTTGGAAGATGGTTAAGCAAGCATTCTCCGGTGTTACTCTTAATCCGAGAATGATGGAGACTTTACTGGTTCTTATTCCAAAGGTTGAATCACCGGTATCTATGAAAGATTTCAGGCCGATTAGTCTCTGCAATGTAGTTCACAAGATCATCACGAAGGTCCTTGTTAATAGGCTCCGTCCTCATCTTGCAGAGATTGTTGGCCCGCTTCATGGAGGATTTATTCCAGGACGAAAAAATCCTAACAACATCATTATTGCTCAAGAAGTTCTCTACTTTATGAAGAAGACTAAATCAAAGAAAGTCACACTGGCCTTTAAGATTGATCTGGAGAAAGCTTATGACAGAGTTGACTAGAGGTTTTTAGCCCATACCCTTAAGAGCTTTGGTTTTTCCAGCCCTACAATTAATTTCATTATGAATTGTGTCACTGCTCCTTTCTTATCTATTTTTTGGAATTGGAATCATCTGAATGGCTTTACTCCTAGCCGGGGTCTTAGACAAGGAGACCCTATGTCACCTTATTTTTTTGTGTTATGTATGGAGAGATTGACATGCTTTATTTGTCATCAGGTTGATTTGGGTTTGTGGAAAACAGTTGCTGTTTCTAGAGGGGGACCAAGAATATCTCATTTAATGTTTGCGGATGACTTGCTTCTATTCTGTAAAGCTATAAAGAGACAAATGCAAAATGTGATGTTGGTTTTAGAGAATTTTTGCAAAGCATTTGGAATGAAGATTATTGTGGAGAAGTCTAAAGCGCTTTGCTCTAAGAATGTCTCTGCAACAAGGAAAGATGTTTTCACTGGGGTATCCTCTATCAAATTTGTCCAAGACTTGGGCAAGTATCTTGGAGTTACCCTTCACCATTCTAGGGTGACCCGTTCAGCTTTCAATGGTGTCATGGATAAGATTCGAGGTAGACTAGCAAGCTAGAAAGGGATTTTACTCAATTGGGCTGGTAGACTCTGCTTGGTTAATTTTGTTGCAGCTGCTATTCCCACGTACCAGATGCAGGTCTCCATTTTTTTCAAAGGAATTATTAGTAAATTGGAGTCTATGATGAGGAATTTTCTTTGGAAAGGACAAGTTGATGGAAGAGGATTGAATCTTGTTAGTTGGAATGTACTGGTTACTCCAAAAAAATATGGAGGTTTGGGATTAGAGATCCTTATTGTGTGAATATTGCTCTTCTTGAGAAACTAGTTTGGACTTTTTTTCAGCAGCCAAACAAGTTATGGGTCCAATTGTTGGATGCCAAATACCGATCATCTCTATATGACAGTTTTAGTTGTCTTAAGAATAAGGGCTCTCCCATTTGGAGGAGTCTTTGCAAGGCTTGGGAAGTGTTGAAGGATGGGTTTGCTTGGTGTATTGGGATTTGAACCAGAATTTTTGGTTTTCTAGCTGGAGGAGAGAAGGACAATTATCTAATGATATATGTTTACATTTCTGATTTGAATCTCCGGATACAAGATATTTGGTTGGTTGGTAGGTGGCATTTGGATACTCTTTATTCTCCTTTATCTCAAAATATGAAAGGTAATATTCTTTCTTACAATCCAGATGTGTAAGCAGGTCCGGAAGTGGGTTGGTATTGGTTTGGGTCTGCTGCCAAAGTCTATGACTCACACAATGGTTACTTGTGGTTATGTAAGCAGTTCTTTGGTTGGGAGGAGCGGGAGAATTGGCTTTGGCTTTGTCGCCAGTTTGTTCCGGAAAAGCACAAGTTTTTGGCTTGGCTGTGTCTTAAGGAGGCTCTTTCTACTGCAAGTTTTCGCTTCAGAAGATGGATGTTGTCATCGGATAGGTGCCCAAGATGTCTTTCTAGCCAGGAATCAGTTATAAATTATATTTGAGATTGTCCAAAAGCTCAGCTTGTATGGCATAGGTTGGAGATTTCTTGTCATCCTTTGGATTTGAAGAACTGGTTCTTGTATCATAGCAGAGAGCATCCGTTCAGGTTCTTTTCGAGACTTTGGTGGATATGGCGAGCAAGGAATAATGACATCTTTAATCCTCATGAAACTTGG
Source organism: Arachis ipaensis (assembly GCF_059453495.1). Taxonomy (NCBI): domain Eukaryota; kingdom Viridiplantae; phylum Streptophyta; class Magnoliopsida; order Fabales; family Fabaceae; genus Arachis; species Arachis ipaensis. The sequence goes on from NC_142443.1 coordinate 26,479,289, forward strand.
CCTCCGGAAAAAGTAATTTGTCTGGCATTAACTTCAGAAAATGAGCTTAGGAGTATTTTTGAATTACAACGTGTGTCCCTTCCCTCTATTCTAAATGGTTTTTGAAATCCCCATCCATTGGTACTTTCAAGATTAATTGTGATGCTAGTTATCCTGGTTCAGGTGATAGTGTTAGTTTTGCTTGTGTTATTAGACATTGTAATGGGAGTTGGCAAAGGGGGTGTTTGGGAATGACTGAGAGTGATAGTATTCTTCAAAGAGAATTATTTGCTATTTGGAGAGGATATCTCTTAGCCTGGGATGTTGGTCAACGAGATGTTATTTGTGAGACGGATTGTGTGGAAACGTTTAATCTTGTTGTTAATCACCAAGATGGTTTTGGGTTTATTGATCCTTTGGTGCTCAAAATAAGAAATATCATGCATTAGAATTGGTGTGTTGACTTTCGTTTGATTATGAGAGATGCAAATACGGTGGCAGACACTATGGCAAAGATGGCGATGAAGTTACAACTTTCTCATGTGGAGCTTCCTTTACCTTGGGAGGAGTTTAAGAGTAGTCTTAAATGGGACTGTCCCTCTATTTAAGCAGTTCCTTTATTTTGTTTGTTTTGTTTTTCTTTGTTTAGTTTATTTAAGTCACCAAAAAAAAAAAGACACATGTTGAGCTGCGAGAAGAGAGAGTAAGGAATTCCAAACTCCCACGTGTCAGCTAGAGGTTCTCTCCCAATATAAATTTATCTTATAACAATAAACTAGCAAGAGGCCCGCGCTCTTGGGGATTGAGTTTATGAAATTAATAACAATCATATGAGATGAACATGATAATGATATGTTTGTCATATATATTTATTGATCTTAAAATTATGATAATAATGATGTAATTAATAATTTTAAATCATGTATTAATTAAACATGTTTAATTAATATCAATACATGGAAAGAAAATGAAGATTAGTTAAAACAAAACTCTACATTTTCCATACTAGAAATTGATAGTTGTGCTGCAATAAATTAAAAATACCAAGTGAGTTTGCAAATTAATAATGTGTACACTAGATAGATACAATGTTAAGGATAAAGATTGGTCAAATTTTAAAAACAAAATATTGAGACATAAATAAGTAAGAGATAATTAAAGAAAGAAGTTAGAAGAATTAGGAATATCATCCTTATGAATTGTGTGCGACACAATATGCTGAAGTCAAATATTTCTGAAAACTTCATGATAAACGACATTGTTGGTTTCAATGTAATTGTTTGAATCGTCATGAGAAATAACAATCTTTAATCCATATTTGTTAGTAACTCTTAAGACTGTAATATATAGTTAGTCATGTGTGAATACTTGCTGTTTAAGAAGTAGCCCAACATAATCCGATGATTGTTCTTAACTTTTATTTATAGTCATGACATATGAGAGCATCAAATAAAATTGCCTTCGTTGAAGCTTAAATGAAAATTTTGTATCCAAAGGAGTTAATGTCATCCTAGGTATGAAAACCTTTTCAACTTCTGCTTCCATACCTTTATTGCCAAGCCTTGTGATAACTAATCTAGTACCATTACAAAGGCTTGCTGAATAATCATTATTTCCAATAAGCATCACAAGACACCCATGCTTGAAGCAAAGCTCATGATTTGGAAGTTTGGGAGATTTAATAGTTGCCGAAAATTCTGGAGTGTTAATAAACGTCAATTTTGTGGTTTATCTTAGTGCTTAATTTGGGAGATTTTATCAACTTTTCTCATATTTATTCAATGAAATAGCATGATTTTGTAATTCTCCCTAATTTTGTGCTTAAGAGTGAAAACATACTTTTTGGGCCTTTAAATAGCTAAATTTAATTTACTTTAATTCCGTTCTATGCCTTGATGTATTTGTTGAGTGATTTCAGATTCATAAGGCAAGTATTGGATGGAAGAAGTGAAGAGAAAAGCATGCAAATTGGAGAATTCATGGAAAAACAAGGATTTGGAGTGCATATAGCGACGCGCACGCGTGAAGAGGTGCATCGTCGAAGGCGACGTCGTACGCGTGACATGACGCGTACGCGTGACAAGAAAAAGCTAGACGACACGTACGCGTGACCCACGCGTACGCGTCACATCCACACTACAAGAAAAACACCCATTCAAGTACACTTGAAAAGTGTAGCCAAAAGTGAAAAAACTGATGCCTTAGGCTACGGCTACGCTTTCTGGGCTACGGCTACGCTTTTTAGAGAGATTCCTATTCGGCCGTTGCCTATTCTCAAAGGCTACGCTTTTCTGTACTAAGGGCTACGGTTTTGGCGTTTGGGAATAGGGTGTGCTTTTCAAGTGATGCTATCCAGGACCAAAGACTACGCTTTTCAGCTTCTATTTTTACCAGAATAGGTTACGCTTTTCAATGCTACTACATCACCTGTAAAGCGTAGCCACATTGTATTCCATGGCTACTTTTTATAAGTGTAGCCTTAGGTCCCTCGTTTTTTTTTTGTATACTATAGCTACTGTATATAAGTGTGGCCTTAGGTCTCGTTTTTTTTTTATTTTTTTTGTATACTATAGCTACTGTATATAAGTGTAGCCTTAGGTCTCGTTTTTTTTTCTGTATATATATATATATATATATATATATAATAATAATAATAATAATAATAATAATAATAATAATTATTATTATTAATACAACATAATAGTTAATATGATTACATGTATAATAATTCTGCATTTTTATTTAAATGAGTTAAATATTATAAAATAAAAATAAATACATAATTATACTAAATAATTTCTTTAAATAATAAAAATTATCTCAAACTAAAATATATTTATAATAATGATTCAAAAGTACTAGAAGGAAGTTAATTGTGAAAATTCATACATCTCACACTAAAGTAAGCATAGCCATATCAAAATAACCATAATATCACTTAGAATTTACTACTAATACTCTACAAAAAAAAATATATCCTAGATACATAAGTATCTTCTAATAAAAGTCATTAGTCAACCATACATGTAAAGATTCTAAACAGTACTCTATCTTAGCCAATAAACCACAATAATAATCAGCTTAATCTTCATTGTTACCCTGCATAATTATATAGAAAAGTAGTTAGAAAAATATTCATAATGACATTCGTAATTATAAAAATTAAATGGAATTCTTGTTATATCAAGATTTTAGTATACAAAAATTATAAAAGTTTTTTTTTTCAGTGCAGCAAGAACGTTTGAGAAACAAAAGGTAAGAATTTAAAGTTTCTGACTAACATGCATGGTGAGATTAGAAAACAGTAATGTTATTCTGTTCAAATCAAAAGCAACATTTCACAAGATTTTCCCACTTGAGCTTGCAATGAAAGGAACACGTAGACATAGTAAACCAAGAAAGCATATACAAAAAAAAAAAAAATAACATGGTCACGGCAAAAGAGGTGAATTCAAGAAATTATGTATTATCTTGTTTCATTCAAACCATGAAAATCTGCAAGTGTTTCTTTCTTCCATTTCCTTTAACACAATTCTGATATGTCCCTATAGCACTATTCATGCACTAATTAACCATACTTTCACACTTAAATTAGATATAGGGACAAATTCATATGTACCAAGTGCACAAAATCAGAAATACAACAACCAGAATTGCATAAACAAATTTTAGCCATAGCAATACAACTTCGGTGTTAATAAAGCCAACAAACATATGATTTTCAGCCATAGCAATTAATGTAAATGCAAGCAAAAAACTATGGAATAAGGAACAGATAAGGACATACCACATCTAAGTTCAGAAAATGAGTTGATCCATGGCCGCTATTTGCATCAATCGGAGACTGTTGGGCATATTGTAATAAAGCTTCTAGTTCTTCTGGCCTCATTCCAGGTTCAGATCGCTGCAGTATTAACTTGACCATATTTCGCAACCCATGAATCTCTTCCTCTTGTTTTTGCTGTTTGGCCTCCATGTGTCCAAGTTTATCCTTCAGACTGGACACTTCCTCTTTGTGTTGATTCTTGATTTCATTAATTTCAGCATGTTTTTTAAAATCACTTTTTGTCACAGATCTTCTATACAACCTTACCTGACCTGGTTGTTCTTTCCCGAATAAGGCCTCAAATGCTTCCTCTTCTGTTTCACCAGCAGCTTGGCGGTGTTGGAAGTCTTCCTACATAAAAGAAACATTTAAAATTGAATTAGTTACCATATCCTAAATTTGAAATGTAATTATGAATGATTCAATGAACTATTACAACAGCAGTCTGTGTTTCCTCATCCACTTCTTTCCTCTTCCGACTTGTTCGGGTAGTAATAAACATCTCAAACCTTTTTGGTTCCTCGTTTGTTTCCTTTGTCGCTCGCTACAAAACAAGATCTTACTTTGGTTTCTTTCTTCAATTTATGCAAATATAAATCCTAATAAATATAAATCTGCTCTTTCATATTAAAGAATTTTACCATAGCCACTCGTACTCTTCCAAAATTGATTGGCCCCATGCGATGTGGAAACTTCTGTTTTTCCTTGTGTTGCTTGTTTCTTTGACTTATTGACTGGAAGTGAATAAAAAGTTAGCATACAATTACTAACACGTGCAGCATAATGAGTTGGGCAAATCTACTAGCAAGGCTGCATTATTAAGCTAAAGCATTGAAAAATATGTCACATTCACTCGTTAAATATTATCTCTGCCTTTAAAAATTAGATAAATAAAAAAACTAGTGTAGCTAAGACGATAACAAAGAATATCATATAAGATTCTCGTGAAACTAGTGACGAAAATTGGATAAAATCTTAGACTTCAAACAAACAAGTTCACAAAATATTCGTGGTAATAGCGCAAATTGAAATCACTAAGCAAGAAATGCAAATGAACTTCATCAGATTAGCAACCAGAGATGAACAATTAGAAGATTCAAGCATCAGATCTATTCATCTATCTCGACAAAAGATGAAGCTTCATCAAAAAGCAACGCGAATTACGAGCACAAACCGAAATAAGCATGTGTAGTTCAACTTCCAAAACGACATCGCAGAGCCATAAAACGACAGCAGTCAAAAGCACAGAAAACAAAAACCGATAAAAAAATAAAGCATGGATAAAATTCAGATCTATAACCATCATAGTCCATTTAGTAAAACAGACAACAACCATTTTGGCAGCTATAAAATGCTAAACAGCAAAGAAACTAAAGAGAAGAAAGGTGAAAGAGCTGAACCACATGTTAGAAACAAAGCGTACACATGAAAATTCAACATATATAGTCTTTTACCTAGATTAGAGGATGACTCCAATAATAGATCAATTTTATGAATCCACTTTCTGGTACTTGTGGGGGTCGATTTTTCACCATATCTTCAATAGTATCATAGGGAACAAAGTGCTTCTGCTTAATCTTTCCTTTGAACCGCTTCCAAGCATCTCGAATCGCTTGAATTACCCACTTTTCTCCACTGTCTGGGAGGATAAACTTGGTCTGCATGATTATAAGTAGTTTTTATATGCTCTTGTGCTGAATAAAAAAATCGAAGTCAATAATTACCGAGTGTCTTACGTTAACATAGTCCCACATGAACTTTTTAGCTTTAGGAGAAACAGCATGCCAACTAGTGTACTAAAGACTAACGAATCTTTTATTTCTACCAGTAGTGCCAACAAAACTAGTTAAATTAGAAACACTTTGGTCGGTTGGTCCTACGGGCTGTCCAATATCAAGGTGACTTCTTCCCGCTGTTCCATAATCCTCGCATAAATCTCCTTGCAAGTTGTTTTTCCATGGGTTTTCTTCTTCTTTGGCTCTCCTAGTTTCATTCGTTAGAAAAGAGATTAAGGACTAATTAGTGATGCCAATTGAAAAAAGAAGCATTACAATTTACAAGAGAAGATAGAAAAATAGCAAAACAGTACCTTCTTCATCATCAATGTCCTCCATCACATGTTGATAATAGTCTTCATCAAGTGCCATGCTTTCTTCCCCGTCCTCACTTAGTTCAGTGCTTGGTCCTTCAATTTCCACGTTTATCCCATTTTCCTTTAAGAATTCATCAATTGTTGTAGCCTTTACTCCTGGCATCTTCTTACCCTTTATTGATATTCCTTGCTCCAACATTGCACTTTCATTTTGTGGGGTAGTTTCAGGAGTAGGCAAAGTTGTGTCATCTTGCCCTGTTTGAGTCTCTTCATCTATGAGTTGAATATTCTGCTGCTGCCCTTGGTTGATTGTGAGTTGAGTAGAACTTGGACAACTTCGCTCTTGGCTTACACTTGTTGGCACATTGCGGTTCCTTTTACGAATTGCTTCGAGCTTCTTTGTAAGTTCATCTGCCTCCATGTTTGTAGGCTTAGACTTCTTCAAGCCTTGTATTGATTTTCTACCCTGCACTCCATTCTTGACTTTCTCAGTAGTAGGCATAGTCAATAGCTCCTTTCTTTTTTTATTTTCTAGCTGTTGTGAAGGAATGTTTGGCTGTACTTCCAAGGTGGTAGGTGTGGAATTAGTCCTTTTGATAATAGAATCGAATGTGCTTTGCAAATGACTAAAAATCCAGCTTCTTTGACATGGATTTCTGCCCTTTGGTTGCACGCATCTCCAATTGACTTTCTGGTTCATCCACCCTTCGCTCAGATTTCTCCTTGTCATTAGCAGCTACAGCTTCCATTTTATATTTCTTGTGTTCAATTACAATCCTTTGTCTCTTAGCCTCAAATTATCTAAGCAAATTCTTACTTGATGTAGATTTAAGATCAATAAATTCCTTATTCCTACACAAATAAATTAGTTAAGTAGAGTCAATATACCCATCAAAATCAATATAAGAAAAATGTAAGAGACTGACAAATTAACAAAAAAAATAAGTATTACTTACAAATAAAAAGGTGAAGAAAACTTAAGTATACATATGTACATATTAAGCAATAAATTGCTTAGGATGACCCATCAGAATCAGAATCTCCAATGAAGTCTGCCTCATATTCTTGGGCAGAAGTCACTTGGGGAACCGTTTCAATAACCGTGGGTCGTAAATCAGTCATCTCCAGAATAAGTTCACCATCATCAGCTGGTATGGCAGGGCTCGTTATACGCTCATGTTGTTCACTATAGTGTGTTTGACGGGCCTCAAACTTAGATTTGTCGTTTATTTTAAATAAGTCTCTTGGGACTGTTTCCATAACATAATGTTTGTTATGTTCATATGGATCTTGCACATAAAAACACTAATGTGCTTGAGATGCTAGTATGAAAGGTTCATTTTGGAAGCATTTCTTATGGAAGTGAAAAAATGTAAGACCATACCTATCTCTCCCAGCATCATACCACTCACACCAAAATAAGACAACCTTAAAACGTCCAAAATAGTCTAACTCTACTATCTCAAACAACCTACCATAATAAGCTACAGTGTCTTGGATTGGACTTTTATCTTTAGCACTTGCAAAGCTTGAAGTTAAAGCAGCTAATATGACACCACTGTTTTGTGTTTTTCTCCTTGCCTCACGCTCCATAGTGTGAAACCTGTATCCATTAGTTATATATCCAGAAAATCTTCTTGCAATAGAGCTTGGACCTCGAGATAATTCTTTTAGCCAAAAAGGCACATTTGGATCCCTCGCACGAGTTTCAAACCACTGCGAATGTTTTGTTGTGAACTTTTGCTTTTCTCCATTTCGTTCCCCGCTGATTGTTAACCTCTTCCTCATGCTCTCTATAATTAATAATAGTTAGGTTTGATCTAAAAAATATGAGTGAACTTGATCAGAATAAAAATAAGTTTGATTAAGTTACCTAACATAATCTGCGACTTCTTCACAATTGTGTAATACATACACCTGGGCTTGAGCACTTGATATGTCATCTAAATTAATTGGTTCTCCATTTCCCACACCTAATGAATGACCTTTGTTAGAAAACAACTTTAATGGCACAACTTCATCTTCATTAGGATCATCATCATTCCGAGGCCGCTTATTAAGTCTTGTTTTCACACCTCCATGCAAGTATCTTGAGCAGAAAGTTAAGCACTCTTCAGTCAGATATGCCTCTGCAATAGAACCTTCGGGGCGACTTTTGTTGTGAACATGACTTTAATGTACACATGTACCTTTCTGGAGGATACATCCAACGAAACTGCACTGGACCACCCAATCTCACCTCATTTGCTAAATGAATGGGAAGATGAACCATTATGTCAAAAAAACTAGGGGGAAAGATCCTCTCAAGGTGGCATAATGTTTCCACAATCTCTAACTCCAGTAGATCTATCTCTTCCAGTGTGATGAACTTTTTGCATAAGCGACGAAAAAAGAAACTTAGTCGAATCAACGGAATGGCCACATGATCAGGAAGGATGCTTTTAATCGGTATTGGTAGTAAATAGTGAAGCATAAAGTGAGCATCGTAGGTCTTATACCCAGAAACTTTTCTTTCTCCTAGATGTACACAGCGTGATATATTCGAAGCACTACCATCATGTAACTTTGTTGTCTTCAAAACACCACAAAAAACTGACTTCTCTACAGCAGTCATAGAAAAGCATGCCTTTGCCAACTTTGTTCTCTTGCCATTATTCACTTCCTTTGGTTGAAGATTTTTCCAGATACCCAAATCTTTTAAGTCATATCGAGCATTCAAATGGTCCTTTGTTTTGCCTGGGATATCTAAGAGAGTTTCAATTACACTGTCAAGTATGTTCTTCTCTATGTGCATGACATCTAAGTTGTGATGCAGTGGGTTCTTGCGCCAGTAAGGCAATTCAAAGAAAATTGATCTTTTTTTCCAATTCCATGGAAAACTATTTGATGTACTTTGCTTCTTCCCAAAGACATTCTCAACATTTTGTAGCATCTCAAAAATTTCAGTTCCTTCTATAATAGGTGGAAGGGGTCTTAATTCCAGCTTCCCATTAAAAGACCTTGTATTGGTTCTCCATGGATGATCCATGGGTAAAAAGACACGATGGTCCATATAAACTGTCTTCCGACTATATTTTAGTTGTAAGCTAAAGAAATTTTTGTTGCAACAAGGGCAAGCCAATTTTTCCTTTGTACTCCACCCAGATAACATAGCATAAGCAGGAAAATCGTTGATTGTCCACAAAAGAGCTGCCCGCATTTGAAAGGTCTCATTCTTTGACGCATCATAAGTTTTGACCCCTGTTTCCCACAACAACTTCAAGTCTTCTATCAACGATTGTAGATACACATCAATGTCTTTACCAGGTGATTGTGGCCCAGGAATAAGCAAAGAAAGCATACAATATTTGGGTTTCATGCACATCCACGGAGGCAAGTTGTATACCATCAACATCACAGGTCACGTGCTCCATGAAATGTTCATACTATGAAATGGGTTGAACCCATCACTTGACAAGCCTAGTCTAATATTGCGTGATTCTTTTGCAAATTCTTCATCCATTTCATCAAGGTTCTTCCATGCCAAGCCATCAGCAGGATGCTTTAACGTCCTATCTTTTACGCGCTCCTCATCATGCCACCTCATACTAGCTGCCGTCTTTGAGCATATAAATAGTCTCTGAAGTCTTGGAATTATAGGAAAGTATCTCAGAGTCTTTGCAAGAATAGGACGACCTTTCTTGTCAGGTTGGTTCTCACTATTATCACTAGAATTTTTAGTATATCGAGAAGTTCCACACACACGACATTGTTTTTCATCATTTAGTTCTTTTCTATACAGGAGGCAATCATTAGGACAAGCATCAATTTTTTTATAATCCAGACCTAAATCTCTTATCATAGCCTTTGTCTTATGGAAAGATGAAGGTATGTTAATGTCAGGCATTACCTCTTTTAATAGCTCAAGAAGTGAAGTGAAGGAGGCATTGCTCCAACCGTGCAAACACTTTAACAAGTACAGACGGATGGTAAAAGATAATTTAGAAAATTTCTTGCAACCCGGGTATAACTCTTGACTTGCCCCATCTATTAAATTGTAAAACTTTTTAGCCTCTTCATTTTGACCTACAGTAATACCCTCAGCATGAGATACATCTCCAAATGCATCATTAAGCAGTCCTTCGATGTCATTGTGTGCACCTTCTTCATCATCCGTGTCATCGTCAACCGCCATCGGGATTGTCCATTTCCCATGATTAATCCATGTTCTATATCCCTTAACAAATCTGTCGGCTATTAAATGGTCAAATACCACATCTCTTCTATACCAATTAATGTTACAACGCCTCTTACAAGGACATTGAATTTGTCGTCCGTCCGGTTCTCCCTCGGAGTATGCAAAGTCTAAAAAACTAATAACACCATTGATATATTCTTCGCTATACCTCGGTAGATCCATCCAATCCTTTGGCATATCACAAAACCTAATCGATAATTATTAAATTTTTTAGGAGGAAAATTTATAAGGAGTCACAAAGTGAAGATAACAAGAATAGAGGAGGAAGGGTGTTATTCGCTATAAAGGGTCACAGAAATTAATTTTCATGAATTAAAATTTAAAAAACGAAACTGAATCATAGGTAAAATCTGAGAAAGCAAACACAAAGTACTAAAAAAATGACTAAAAGGAAAATTAAATAATTTACAATATGTATACACCTAAGAACTCAATTAAAATAGTCTAACAAAAAAACATAAACCATTTCATTCATGAGATGAGATTCACAACCTATGGAAATTGACTATTCATAGGTTTGGCATATAATGTCAATAGTCCAAAAAACAATCAGCTTTTTTTTTTGGTATACAAAACAATCAGCTTATTGATAAACATATGAAAAACTGTGATCATCAAAATAAGGCCTAAATAGTCAGAAACACAGGTATAGAAAATGACCTAAATATAAGTTAATAAAACAAGACAGATGCACAAAATTTACAATGTATGCTCATTATTCAAATAAGGCTATAATGGGCAGCATCAAATTCCACCTCATCACTCAAATAACCAACATCCTTTCATTAAGTAGGCCACATATAGAATAGGACAGTTACCATTCTACCAATATACATATATATTGAGAGTAATATGAAAGAAATTTCATGGACAAAAAATGGAACAAGATTTCTTTCAAAGCACAACTAAGTTATATTTGGTTGCACAATGGAAAATATAATTGATTAATTCTAGTCAAACTCAAATGAATACATAATAATACCCGGATCAAATAGAAATTTCTATCAAACACAACAGAATCTTATGCAATATAAGGCACAAAGGATGCTGCTAGGCTCATTATACTACCTTCATAGGGTGACTGAGTAGGGCCAAGGATCATCACATTGAAATATCGCATGTTGTCTTCCGAAGGCAAAGCACTAATTCCAGGTGTTGCATCACCAGATCAAAACAAATGAGCCAACAGTTATAAACTTTAGCAGAACATAACAACAAATAATTATATAAAACCTTGAACAGATCACTATCACTAAGGTAACGTTCAACTCACACCATCATAAAAAATTAAACAAGTACTACCAATTTAATAGGGTAAGAGCTTTCAAATCACTACACACAAGAGGGAAAACTTCAAATTATGCATGCAACCACGATAATGGAGCTGAGAAATGAGAAGTTACCTGGCTCACTGAGCAAACGCTGCATTTTCTGTTGAGATCAAAGATCCAGAGAGAGAGTGATCAAAACAATCCACAAAAATCCAATAACTAAAATCTTAAGGGAAAAAATGAAGAAGAATCCGAACTAAAATTCGATTCAAGCTAAGATCAGAAGGAAAAAAAGGCTTTTGTAATTGAAACCCCAATTCACCATTGAACACTTTCAAAGTTTCATAATTATTTTTTCTTTTTGTGGTCATCATCACTGAAGTTGAGCTACGTAAGGTGAAAAAGGAAGGGATTTGATCTTAGCCCATTCAAGCATATCTCCCTTTCAGGGCTAAGTTGAGCTACGTAATGAGAAAATAGACAAGCTGTATATTAAATTATAGTTCACAAACCCTAAAATACCACACATCTTCATCAAAAATAGCATGCATGTATCAAATCATAGTTCACAAACCCATATTTCACAGATTAAAACCCCCAAATTAAAATCCCTAAAATCGGAACCCTACTCCTCTGGAATTTCAGAACCAAATAGAAAATCAATACATACCTATTCAATGATGTGAGCACAGAGAAGACAATGATGAGAAGCACAGAGATGACGATGGTGAAGGCGGTGCAGCGACGATTACTGGAGAAGAGCAATGGTTAGTGCAGTGGTGACAATGGCAAAGGTGATGACTGTCGATGGTGAACGGAGAGCGGTGACTGGCAATGAGTGGTGAGTGGTGAGCTGGTCAGTACAGCGATGTGATGAGTGGTGAGTGGTGACTGGGTGGCGACAGTCAACAGCGACGGTGAGAAGGCGAAGGTGATGATGAGTGTCGTAGGTGATGAGTGTTGAAGGTGAGAATGGCGAAGGTGAGGGTTGTTGAGCAAGAAAGGGTTGGCAAAGGTGAGCTGAGGTTGGGCGCGTATTGAAGGTGAGAGGGTTAAGTTGTGCAGGTAAATTGAAGGTGAGAGGGTTACGTTGGAGGGAATTGAAAGGAGAATAAAAATTTCTCTAAGTGTTAGAATTTGTCCCTACATACATGAGGCATCACTTTTGAAGCGCACGCAAAACATAATAAATAAGTTACTCTTTAAAAGTGTTCCCTTTGATACAAAAAGTGAACCCATAGATATCAACCTACGACTATGCTTTATAAGTGATTTCTATAATACCTAAGGCTACACTTTTTAAATGATGGCACAACTGTGTATTCTTTTCTCTTATAAAAAGGCAACACGGAGAAAAGCGTAGCCTATTCGATGAATAGGTTACACTTTTCAAATGTAGCTTAAAAAAAGTGTGGCTGAATGGGTATTTTTCTTGTAGTGCCAGCACGTGACCTCATTAAAGTGAAAACGTTGGGGGCAATTTCTGAGCTTCCCAAGCCCAAATCCAACTCATTCCTGAGGATATTTCATGCAGAATTCAAACTTGGACAAAGGGGGAGCACTTAGATTAGCTTAGGATCATGTAGGTTAGTTTTCTAGAAAGAGAAGCTCCATCTTCTCTCTAGAATTTGGGTTTTAGGTTAATTGCATCTTAGATCTAAGTTTAATTTCTTATTTTCTTCTAGTTTTCCTCTCAATTCCTTGTTCAATTGCCTTGATCCTCCTAGTTTCTTCTTATTAATCTCTCTTTTATGCCTCTTTTATGTTGATGAACTCTTGTTGGATTTGGATTTCTTTTTAATGCAATGTAATGTTTCTTGTTTAATATTGCTTCTTTTAGTGTTATTGTTGATTCCTTACATTGGGTAGTAGTAGATTTTATCATTCTTTCACTTTTATGATGCTTTCCTTTTATGCCTTCCAAGTGTTTGACAAAATGCTTAGTAGGATGTTAGAGTAGATTTTTTAGCACTCTTGGCTTGGAAAGAGAAATTAGGCAATCTTGAGTCATTAATACCCAATTTAGATTGGTGATCTAGAGTTGTTAGTTAATATTGTTTCCATTGACTCTAATCTCTTGCTAATTCAATTAGTAAGTTGATTATGACTTTTGGATTGAGATTACTAGTCTTATTTGACTTTCTTCCTATGTTGGCGATGATATTGTACTTTCTCCCGATGTTGAAGATGACGAAATAGGATAAATTCTTGTTAATCATTGTATGATAATTAATGACTAGGATAGAAAGCCTATACTCTCAATCCTTGCCATGAATGTCTCTCTTTAGTTATTGTTTTCTTTAGTTTCTTGCTTTACTTTTGTTGTCATTTATTTTCTTGCCCTTTTACCAAATTAAACCCCCATTGTTCCTTCATAGCCAATAATTGATCACTTCATTGTAATTCCTTGTGAGACGACCCGAGGTTTAAATACTTCGGTTACTTTTATTGGGTTGGACTTGTGACAACCAAGATATTAAAATTTGATTTGAACATTACTTGTCAGTTTAGAACTATACTTGCAACGAAGTTATTTCCTCTAACCGAGAAGAATTCTAAGCCGACGGGTTTTACTCTTTCATGTGTGCAATGATGCCAAACTGTCTGCAACTCCTTCTTCAAAGGAAGGTGAATTCGAGTTGAGATAAACTTTTTTTTTTCATTTTCATTCAAAGATAGCATATAATCATTAACCTATTCAACAACATTGATTGTTGGAGCCAAAATAGCACGGCCATGCAAATACCTGAACTCCATGGGATTCTTTAGGTAGTCACTATATATAGCTTCAACGATTGCATGAATTGGGTCATCAAATTTTGTAATTAAGAGTTCAGGTGGTATAGGGACTACACTGTATCCATCTTCTAAATGAGCAAGCTTTCCATCTCCCAAATCAAGGATCCATTGTGCAAATTTTTTTCGTTCTCTGACACTTTCATCTTCTATTGAAGACCTTAATCTCATATTATGAGTTAAAGTTTATAACTTGCATTCATGCCATATATAAGAGGAACTAATCAATGCATTAACAATATCTTATCTAGATCCCTTTTTTATCACTGGAAGAATTTTCCTAAAATCACCACCAAAGATGACTATTTTTTTCCCAAATGGCAACGGTGAACTTGAATGGTTTATGTGCTAAAGTAAGTCTCTGATAGTTCGATATAGTGCTTCAAAGCAAAATTTATTCATCATTGGTGCTTCGTCCCAAATAATCAGTTTCGTTGCCAAAATTAACTCAGCAAATGGGCTTCCTTATTTTATGTTACAGGTGGAATATTCATTAGGAGTCAGGGGGATTGCAAACCTAGAATGAGTTGTTCTTTCTCCAGGAAGCAAGGTAAGAGCGATGCTATTCCACTTGAAGCTACTGTTAAGACAATTTGACCCTTTGATCTAAGAGCAGCTGAGACAGTATTCCAAATGAAAGTCTTTCCTGTACCTCCGTACTCATAAGAAGAAAACTTTACCACAATCTGAATTGATAGCTTGAAGGATTTTGTCATAAACATATTTTTATTCTGTTATCATTTGTGATAAATATTGCTTATGTTGCTTAGCCAACATAACTCGATCATAGCGGAGTTCATCCAATATTAATTTGTTTTGCAAAGAGCCACGTCTCATACTGTGAATGTTATCCATGTTGGAAAATGGCATTGTTGCATATTCTCGAAATATTTTGCCGTTGCTGTTAAGTATTTGTTCAGTCTCTATTAGAGTAAGTTCTAATAATTCATCATCTGATAAAACCAAATTTGCAATTATAATTGAAAATTCCTATTAGAATAATAAAAACACCTTAAGACATTTATTTGTACATTGACACATTTATATTTGTTAAAAAAATTCAACAACCTTGATATGAATATATATGAAGATAATAAATGGTATCTTGTGGACGTTTGATGAAGAAACATGCAGCAAAATAAATATAGATGTTAATGAATAAGTTCAAACCTGGTAAATTAAACATAGTTATATGATTATGTAGTATCCCATCTGATAGTAACGTCCAACACTTCTGCCAAACTACTTCAGGTCGAGTCATTCAATTTGACCACAAAAGAGTTGCGAACAACTTTCTCAAATAATATCCAGAACCCTAGTGACTTGCTTCTTCAATAGCATCAATGTATTCTTGATTATCATCAAGTAAGCCACACACGTAACATGCATCTCTGAATGTCGGGTAAACAACACCATTGAAAGACTGAAGTTCTTCGTAACTTCTTGGCCCTTTAACAATGTTGAGCAATATTCTTAAATAGTATAATTTACCTGCTGATGGAGGACAAAGAATAATCTACCAATAACAGTGTTTCTTTTTCTAGGCTCCCATATTCTAAGGTTGTGTTTCCAAACAAATTCAATTGGGAAATTGTTATAAGTTAATTGTCTAGCTGCCTCATATTCTGCATTTGCTTGAAACCAAGCTACGAACATGGATTCTTTAATTGTTGCTTTCTCAACAGTTCTTTGCAAATTGTCTTGATCTTCAAAGATAATTGGTTGTTCATCGGGCAAGTGAAAGCTTAACCATTCAACTGAGGGTTTTCTACAATGAATATCAAATGCAAATATTGTCCAACCAGATTCACAGGGAGAGATATACCAACAATCATAATACATTTTCACTTCCTCTATAATTGAATTAGAGTTGGAAAGCATTGAACTTGAATAAAAAGAAGCTATAACTCGACCACTTCCCTTGTTAACATACTTAAAATGATACTTGATAAACCACTATTTTATGGTTTATCTTGTACTCAATTGAGTGGTTTTTATCAATTCTTTACACACTTATTCATACAATTTGCATGTTTTATATTTTCCTTCCTGATTTTGTGCTATGATTGAAAACATGTTTCTTTGGTCTTTAAATTGCTAATATTAATCATCTCTTATTACCATTCGATGTCTTGATATGTGTGTTAAGTGTTTTCAGAGATTATAGGACAGGAATGGCTTGGAGGATGGAAAGGAAGCATGCAAAAGTGGAAGGAATACAAGAAGTTGAAGGAACTGCAAAGCTGTCAGCCTGACCCTCTCTCACTAAAACCGTCATAACTTGAGCTACAGAGATCCAAACGACACGGTCTAGTTGTGTTGGAAAGCTAACGCCCGGGGCTTTGATTTGATATATAATATGCCATAGTTGCTCTGACGCTAGGCGACGCGAACGTGTGCTCCACACGGACGCGTTGCAGTGACAAAAATCAGCGTGACAGATTTCTTCTCCAGCGATTTCTGGGCTGTTTTCAACCCAGTTTGCGGCCCAGAAAACATAGATTAGAGGCTATAAAGTGGGAAAATCCATTCATTCATAATCATCAGCTCATAATACACAATTTTAGGTTTTAGATGTAGTTTTTAGAGAGAGAGATTCTCTCCTCTCTCTTAGGATTAGGATTAGGATTTCTCTTAGTTTTAGGATTTAGGATTATTTCTTCTTCATCTCAGGTTCAATATTTCTTTTACTTTATATTTCTCTTTTTCTTTCAGATACTTTAATGCTTTCCTTTAATTACTTTTGTTGCCAGATTGACTTATGAACTCTTTATGTTTAGATTGATTTTCTCTTATTAATGCAATTGAGGTATTTCAGATCTAAGATTCTTATTTAGCTTTTTATATTATTGGCTTTAATTGATTAACTGGAAGCTCTTGAGTTATCAACTATTCGTGGTTGATTATTATGTCGACTAAATTGACTGGAATTCCACTAACTCTAGTCTTTCCTTAGGAGTTGGCTAGGACTTGGGAAATCTAACTAATTAGTTCACTTGACTTTCCCTTGCTTTCGCAGAGGTTAACTAAGTGAGATTAACTTTCATTCTCATAGGAGTAACTAGGATAGGACTTCCGAATTTTCATGCTTTGCCAAGAGTTTATTTATAGTTATTTATTTGTTTTATTTGCCATTTAAATTACTTGTGCTTTACTTTCAAAACCCCCAATTTACAAACTCATAACCAATAATAAGAACATACCTCCCTGTAGTTCCTTGAGAAGACGACCCGAGGTTTAAATACTTCGGTTATCAATTTTAAAAGGGGTTTGTTACTTGTGACAACCAAAACTTTTGTACGAAAGGTTGATTGCTTGGTTTAGAAAATATACTTGCAACGAGAATTTATTCTAAATTCTAAACCATCAATCATCAGTTTCTTCAAAATGGCGCCGTTGCCGGGGAATTACAAACGTGTGCCTTATTATTGGTTATTGTAAATATTTACTTTTTGCTTGTTTATTTGTTTTTATTTTTGTTTTTCTTTTTGCTTTTTCGTAAATTAAGAGGTTATTGATTTTTATTTAGTTATTAAAAATTTTTTCAAAAAAAAAAAATTGTTCTTCGTGTTCATCTTGACCTTCAAGTTGTTCTCAGTTGTTTTCTTCGTTTTGATCTAAAAATTTTAAGTTTGGTGTCATTTTATTGTTTTTCTCTTTCCTCATTTAATTCAAAAATATATTTTCTCTTTATTTTAATTGAATTTTCAAAATTTGCATTCAAAAAATTTTCAGATTTTTATTTTAAAATTTTTATCTTATCTTATCTTAGTTTTAAATTTCAAAATTCAAATATTTTTCAAAAAAATCATACCTTTTTCAAAATCTTATCTTATCTTATTTCAAAAAATCAAATTTCAAATTTCAATATTTAAAATTCCAAAATTCAAAATTCAAATTTCAAATTTTAAATTTAAAAATTTTAAAAATCAAATCTTTTCAAAATTTAAATCTTTTTCAAATCTTTATCTTATATTGTTGACTTTTTAAAAAAATTAAAAAAAAATTTAAAATTTAAAATTCAAATTTTAAATTTCAAAATTCAATTTTCAAAATTTAAAATTCAAAAATCAAAATTCAAAATTTAAAATTCAAATTTCAATTTCAATAACCTTTTAATTTAAATTTGTTTTTATTTTCGTTTTTAATTTTTATTTGTTACTATGAACTCTCACCCCTTTGGCTATGAGTCTGGTTACAATTATGTTGCAGGAAGAGGAAATTATAATGAGAACAGGCATCAAGGTTGGAACAATCAAAGATGGGAGGAGCCACAAGGATTTGATCAACCCTCTTAGCAACAAACCCCTCCAATGCACTATAACCAACAACCATTCTGTGATGCGTACCAAGATGATGACTATGGTGGACCCCCTTGTAATTACCAATAAGCCCCATCATATGCCTATGAACCCTTTCCTCAACATGACTTTGGACCACCATACTCCCATGCCCCTTTCCACCATTCACCTCCATATGACCCTAACTCGTATCCACCATACCAACCACCTTATGAGCAAAATAAACCATACACAGAACCACCCCCATTCCAACACAACTACTCTCATGAACCACCAGTTCAATATACACCATCTCCTTATCATTATCAAGATGAACCACCTTCCTACCATGAACCCTTTCTCCAAAATAATGAACCCTCCTATCCACCCCAACCTCCATTGGAAAACAACGCCCTTAGTGTTATTCTTCAAGGGCAAGAAAAGATGAATAAGAGTGTGCTAAATTTCGCGGCCGCCTTAGGCGAGTTAGTAAATATAATAGCTTCCCGATATCTGAGCACTCAAAGTACTCCCATGGCTACATGTGGAGAATCAAAAGAAGAGCGTAGCATGAAGGAGACACTAGAAACTTCGGTGGATAATGAGGAACATGGCTTTATATTGGAACAAGTGGAGGAAGCCATAATAGTTGCAGAGGAAGAAGTGGTTGAAGATTTAGGAGATGCAGAACCTCCATGGGAAAGTCAAGTTATAGAGCCTCTTTCAAAGACGTTTGAAATTGATGTTGAGGAGGGTGTACAACCTCCAAGGCATAACATGGCTAAGGACTTTGAAGAGGTTAATCAAGAGATGGAGATTCAAGAAGAAGAAGCACAACCTCCTATGCTCTTGGTGAATAATGAAGCAGAGATCGAATTGGAAAAAAGCTACCAAGAGGAAGAAGTTGATATTGAAGAAGCTTGCAAAGAGGTGGAAGTTGTCAAAAAGAGCACAAGGGAGTGGAGCTTGATATCACTTTGCCAAACTTGCTGGAAACTTCTCCACCTAAGCCACCATCATCCTTCACAACATTCAAGTGGGTAAAATTCATATCTCTTAGCTTTCTCATTCCACTTGAATATGGTTTACTTGAGACAGATGGTCAGCTTAGAGCTCTTTGTGGCTTTAAGAGCAAGAGGGAGATGGTTAGTGGTTGGCAACACAATCCTAGGTTCCTTGTGGTTGGAAGCTCGAAATTTAAATGCAGGGGTTGGTGTAAAGCTCAACCGAATAGGTCTAGAAAGCTGTTTGGCCGCTTTAGTGAGAATTCAGATTGCCTGCCACCCGGTTGGAACACTAATGATCAACAAGAAGACGGGTGCAAAAGCAAAGTTTGGGACTCCAGAATTCAGTCTAGAAATCAACACTCTTGGGGCCTTGTCACTTGCTTTAACTTGCTTGAAGGCTTTCTGCGCCTAGTTTGGGATCCCAGAGGATATTGGAATTACAAACATTGGTGGGGATTCAAGGATCAGTACAAGCACAAGCCACCATGACAAGGAGCTCATCAGATGTCCAACTTAAGGACTTTAACTAAAAGTGCTAGGTGGGAGACAACCCACCATAGTATGATCGTTCCTTTTTTCAACTATAACTTTATTTAGTTTTGCTTGTTTTTGAATTTTATTTTATTTCATTGAATCTGGAATTATTCATAACATCTGCATACTACATTCTGCATTTTGCATAAAAAAAAAAATTTGCACGCGACGCGGCAGCGTCGCTGACGCGCCCGCGTCACCAGTGCATTGTGAAGAGAAGAAAAGTAAACAGAAAGTCACGCGAAAGCGTGGCTGGAGGCGTGCCTTTAGCATAAATTGATCCACGCGACCACGTGTACCACGCGTCTGCGTCATGTGCAAAATAGCCTCCCACGCGTCCGCGTCACCCACGCGAACGCGTGGCTCTGTGGAATCGACGTAAATGGGTGTATGGCAGTAAGTTGGGCTGGAATGAGGCTGGACTCGTGCTGGAAGCCCAAGCCGTCCTACGCGAACGCGTCAACCACGTGACCGCATTACCCAAAAATTTGGCAAAAAGAGTTTTGAAACAGAGAGTTGCGCGAACGCGAGGCTGCACTCGCGCCAATCGCACAAATCAGGTCACGCGATCGCGTGACCCACGCGTCCGCGTCATCTGACCTTATCGTGCACCACGCGACCGCGTCACTCACGCGTCCGCGTCACCTGCGTCGCACAACTTATCCAGATTAGTGCCAATTATCTTATCTTTTCTTCTCTACTCCTAATTTCTTCTATCTTCTCTTCTTTCTCTCCCCTTCTTACTTTCTTTTTCTTCATCTTTTTAACTTCTCACCCTTTTTCACTTTCATTCTATTTTATTTAATTTATTTGCATAATTTTATTCATTGCATTTTAATTTTGTGCATATTTTTATTTTCTTTTCTAAATTTATTATTTGTCCATTGGTGTTAAAAATTTTCTTATTCAACTGTTGCATCTTTTCTTGAATCTATTTTGGTGCTTAGTAACTTGTTTTACACTGTGGGATGATATTAATTATCTGCCCATGCCAATCTTTTATGATACTTGCACTCCTCTTGCATTGATATGAACTTACACTGTCTTTCATTACCCACACTTTCTTCCCCATTGTTGTAAATTTTTGCACCCTTGATTTGCCATGTGCTTCTACTATTTTCTCACTTGGATGTTGTAGCTACCATGTAATTGAGATTCCATTATTTGGCATTAACCCACCCAGACTTTATTTATTTTCTTATCTTTATTTCTGGGTTACTGTTCTTCTTTTTTCTCTTCTTTCAGGCTGGCCACCAAAGACGAAAAAAGGGAGAAACTTATAAAAGGGGAGACAAACAAGTCCATCTGCACAATCCTTGAAGAAAAGCATCAGTTGGAACAGCCCGTCCACTTGCACATCTTAGCATGCACCGAGGACGGTACAATCTTTAAGTGTGGAGAGGTCGATACCGATCTCCATGGGTTAGTTATTTTCTTCTCAACACCAATATTTTACTTTATTTGTTAATTCATTATTACATTTGAATATTTGATTACATGTTTATTTGATTTGATTCATTTAGTTACTACTTGGTTAAAGTAATAAACTTCTTTATAGGACTCTATTTTTAAAAATTTCACTAATTTAAATCAAAACTTTTGTGTTAAATTTGTTTGAAGTTGTATTTGGAACGTGGTTTTTGAGCCAAAGAACACACAATCTGTGAGATTTTGAGCTTATTTATATGGTTACATTATTTAACTATAATATTTTATTCTTGTGTGTTTTCTTCTTTATGATTGCAATCTTTGCTTTGTTCCATTCTATATGTCCACTATTTAGTGTATTTACATGCTTACATATGATTGAGGCCATTGTTTAATTTGCTCACTTATCCCAAATTAGCCTACCTTTTACATCACCTTTGTTAGCCCCTTGAGCTTTTAATCCCCTCTTGTTCTATAACCACATCACTAACCTTAAACAGAAAAATAAATTATTTATCCCAATTTGAATCTTTGGTTAGCTTAAGTTAGAGATTGTGCATCAACTAAGTGTGGGAAAATTGTGGGAACATGGGTTAATAAGGGAATGTATCATGTTTTTAATTTATTTGAATTTTGGGAATTTGGGAATCTACTCATGTAAAACCAGAAAAAAATTAAAAATCCATGTGTATTGATAAGTTATGTTTGCTTTTATGATTCAAAAAAGAAATATATATATAATAAAAAATAAAAAAATAAAAAAAAAGAAAAAAATTCAATAAATAAATAAGGGGACAAAATTACCCCAATGCTAAGTTAATAAAAAGATCAATGCACATGTGATAAAAGTAAAGAAATATCAAAAAAATTTTGGTACATGAGTATGGGAATCATACAAAAGTGGAAATTATGGGTAGCTAGGCATAAATTTAAAAGTATATAGAGTATATGTATATTAGGTGAGAGCTTAGGTTAGTTAAAGATTCATATTATAGCTCACTTGGCCATACATGTA
This sequence comes from Arachis ipaensis, assembly GCF_059453495.1. NCBI lineage: Eukaryota > Viridiplantae > Streptophyta > Magnoliopsida > Fabales > Fabaceae > Arachis > Arachis ipaensis. The sequence goes on from NC_142443.1 coordinate 26,501,754, forward strand.
CCCTTACCTTTACCTCAGCCCCATTACAACCCTAAAAAGACCTCATGATGTTTACATTAGTATGCTAAATATTTGTTGATTGGTTAGATGAAGAACAAGGTTTAGAAAGCATGACTAGGGAAGAGAAGAGTGATTGACCCTAAACACTTGAGAGCTAGAGTGATATACACTACCAGTGAGGGTTCAATGCTTAATTCTATGTTCCCTGCTTTTATGAGCTATCTTCTTACAAGTTTACTTATCTTTTATTGTATAATTTGAATTAGTGAAATCTGATTTATGTTTGTCTTGAAGAGCTTATTTACTTTTAACTAAGTAGGAAAAAGCATTCTGCATGTAGTTGCATTCATATAGATAGGTTGCATTTCATGCATTCTACCATTCCTCTTCATTCCTTTATAGCTTCTCTTGAGCTTAGCATGAGGACATGCTAATGTTTAAGTGTGGGGAGGTTGATAAACCACTATTTTATGGTTTATCTTGTGCTCAATTGAGTGGTTTTTATCAATTCTTTACACACTTATTCATACAATTTGCATGTTTTATATTTTCCTTCATGATTTTGTGCTATGATTGAAAACATGCTTCTTTGGTATTTAAATTGCTAATATTAATCATCTCTTATTACCAATCAATGCCTTGATATGTGTGTTAAGTGTTTTCAGAGATTACAGGGCAGGAATGGCTTGGAGGATGGAAAGAAAGCATGCAAAAGTGGAAGGAATACAAGAAGTTGAAGGAACTGCAAAGCTGTCAGCCTGACCCTCTCGCACTAAAACGGTCATAACTTGAGCTATAGAGGTCTAAATGATGCGGTTCTAGTTGCGTTGGAAAGCTAACGTCTGGGGCTTCAATTTGATATATAATATGTCATAGTTTCTCTGATGCTAGGCGACGCAAATGCGTGCTCCACGCGGATGCGTCGCAGTGACAAAAATCAGCGTGGCAGATTTCTTCTCCAGCGATTTCTGGGCTGTTTTCAACCCAGTTTGCAGCCCAGAAAACACAGATTAGAGGCTATAAAGTGGGAGAATCCATTCATTCATAATCATCAGCTCATAATACACAATTTTAGGTTTTAGATGTAGTTTTTAGAGAGAGAGGTTCTCTCCTCTCTCTTAGGATTAGGATTAAGATTTCTCTTAGTTTTAGGATTTAGGATTATTTCTTCTTCATCTCATGTTCAATATTCCTTTTACTTTATATTTCTCTTTTTCTTTCAGATACTTTAATGCTTTCCTTTAATTACTTATGTTGCCAGATTGACTTATGAGCTCTTTATGTTTAGATTGATTTTCTCTTATTAATGCAATTGAGGTATTTCAGATCTAAGATTCTTATTTAGCTTTTTATGTTATTGGCTTTAATTAATTAACTGGAAGCTCTTGAGTTATCAACTATTCGTGTTTGATTGTTATGTTGACTAAATTGACTGGAATTCCACTAACTCTAGTCTTTCCTTAGGAGTTGGCTAGGACTTGGGAAATCTAACTAATTAGTTCACTTGACTTTCCCTTGCTTTCGCAGAGGTTAACTAAGTGGGATTAACTTTCATTCTCATAGGAGTAACTAGGATAGGACTTCCGAATTTTCATGCTTTCCCATGAGTTTATTTATAGTTATTTATTTATTTTATTTACCATTTAAATTACTTGTGCTTTACTTTCAAAACCCCCAATTTACAAACTCATAACCAATAATAAGAACATACCTCCCTGCAGTTCCTTGAGAAGACGACCCGAGGTTTAAATACTTCGGTTATCAATTTTAAAAGGGGTTTGTTACTTGTGACAACCAAAACTTTTGTACGAAAGGTTAATTGCTTGGTTTAGAAACTATACTTGCAACAAGAATTTATTCTGAATTCTAAACCATCAGTCATCAGTTTCTTCAATACTTTATCGATCTTGACTGATTGCACCAATCAATTTTGATATGAGCATTATATTTCATCAATAAGAACTTATTATGTGGCACAACATACCAATTATCCAAATGAATACCTGAAACTTCAATGGTATGATCAGCATCTCGACGTATATATACTGGATATCCATTTTGATCGATGGTGGTAAACTCTACGAATTTCTTAGGGAAATGTCGGATGCAAACACCATTCTCCATGCAAGGTGAATTTTTATTTGCAACTCCACAGGGTCCATGCATCATTAAAGCTTAACTGCCTGATAGTATTCTGGATCCAGATTTTGATATGAAATTTTTGCTGAGATAATGTTGTCTATGTCCTCAGGACTAAGGAACTTATGCTCTTCCACAAGAAATAGTAGTATATGTGCATGCTATAATCCACGCTTCTGAAACTCAATAGTATATATGAATGCAATAATAGATATGCAATAAGTATGATTGTATTATAATGGATTGAAATAGTAAACATTTTCCTACAAAATGTAGGTTTAGAGTATTACCTTTCTTATGTATCGAAAATTCTATTCTTTTGGATATCTTTGATGAGTAAGTCCAACTTTGTCTTGAATAATCTGCAAATCATGTATATTCTATCTTCAGGTTTTAAGTTATTTTCCTTACAATAACGCTTCAATTCTTCCTATTGGGGGTTACAGGTTACTGTTATAAATAAATCTAGATAACCAATTCGCCTACAAATTGCCATTTCATCTTGGTAGTTCTGAATCATAGATCATGGTCCCCTGTGAATGTTGCAGGTAAAATAATGTGCTTGCCAAGTGAGAACTCCTTAGTTTCACCGTTCAGAATTGCATGTTTCAGACCTTTATAGATTTCAGATCTGAATTGTCTTTGCTTTGAGTATACAAATTTAAGTCTAGAAGCTTCAACCATTGAGAATGCATCAACTAAAAACTATTGAAAAAGTCGTCGAGAATACAACAGAACACCTTCACAACTTGGTCTATGTTGGATTCTAAATGCAAAAGAAAAAACCCTCCATGTTAACATAGGAGGTTTCCTCTTTAAAATTTGTTGCCAATTTGTTTAACGGAATGTCTTCTCTCCAACCATCTTCACAATAAGAAAATAGCAAAGGATGTTGTAATCCTAAATATGATGGGTTAAGTTCTGAAATTCGTTGAAGTCGCCCAAATTTTGTTTCCACAATAATATCTCTTTCTTTTGTATTTGAATCAAAATCTCCAACAACTAAATATGCAACCTCATCAACATACGATATATTATATCGCCTTCTATCTTTGCCCCTTGTTTCCAATAAGCCGTAAACGAACATCAGTTTGTATATTAGTCCTGATAACATCTCGTACCATGCGAAAAGTTTTTGCAAGGACGTTGTGTTGATCCAGCATTTTTATAATATCGGATATGATCTCCAAATCCTATTGGTTGGTTTTATCACCAGAATTGTCAAATAGAAGTTTTTGTTGTGTATAAATTATGTTCACAATTAAAGAAAGCTTAATAAATAGAAGCAAAATTGAATGAATGAAAATTAATACCTAAGAATTGAACTACGATTTTTTATCCCATTTTGTGTGTCGTAGATGTAAAGTTGTGCAAATTTTGATGAACTTTCCTCTTCTGGTAATAAGCTTCCCATTAAATAATAATTTTGACCATGTAATATAGGTATAGGAGGACCCCTAGTGTGGTTAATACATTTATCTATTTTGCCCCCAAATGAAGTAAAAGTAAACATACTTTTGTATGTGTGCGTGTTTTTTTGGAAGTGATTACCCTTTGCATTACGACAAAAAATTAGATCATTAAGTATTTGAGGCGCTTCTTATAGTCTAGGTAATTCGACTTGGCCATGACAACGACACAGAGTGAAAGTTGGAATCCTTGCATTATAGTATTTGTTAATTCGTTCTTGAAACCAAAATCGAGCACCACAATGTTGGCATTTGAAATTTGGATCTCCAAGGTCTAAATAACATGTGAAATGAAAAATGTAGTCACTATGAAATTGTATAAGGCTATTGTGAGAAAAGTAGGAATAATTCTTTTGACTATTAACTTGTAGCATTGATTCTGAATCATTATGAATGTGGTTCTGTTCGTCTGGTTCTCCTGTAATATAATATTATCAAATTTTGTTAGACATTTCAACCCAAAAAGGTAACAAGTTAACTGTTTGTATGTGTGAACCCAAAGAAAGTTTAAAAATTTTCTCACTGTATGATTTAATTAATTCAATTTAAATATGACATAGAGCATGAAAAATACTTAAACAACACATTGCTACCATGATGCTCTTCTTCGTCTGATCCATGTTGTCTCTCAATATTGTAGTGCTCTAGATTGGGCCTTGATAAATGACGCATTCCATGATCTGTTAAAGAAGAATAAGCTAGTTATTATTTGTAAGCCAACTTGTAATAGAGATATGATTGTTGTCAAATATGTATTAGTCTTTATTTTTGTTATTGGTTTCTCAACGAATTAATTGAAGTTATCATATTCAAATGATATGTACTATTAAATAGATAGTTCATGAAAAGAAACAATGACCTAGGTATTTTTAATTTCTTCCTTTACATCAACTTTAGCAAGTGCGTAAAAATTGAGTAGTTTAAAAGGCATCAATTTAAATAATTTTAGGAGCTCATTTTTTTAGTAATGGAGAATGAGCATATGTTATGCTCAGTTATGGAGTAGTGTGTTTCTTATTAATATCCAGATGTTTTTTAACTCAAAATTGCAAATAGGAGGGTCAGATTTGATTGGCATGAAAAAATCAAGCGTCCAATTTGTTACAAAGTAAATTCAAATTCAGGGAGAGACAAAAGTGAGCTTCTGATTTGTAGGGCTGTCAAACGGGCTAACCCGGCCCATTTAAGCTTGGCCTGTTAAGCCCATGGGTTAAATGGACTGGACCGTTTAAGCCCGCTTTATTCGCCATAATTTTTCAGCCAGGACCATTTATGGTTAGCCCGATGGGTTAAACGGGTCAGGCCGTTTATTCTTTTATTTTATTTTTTAAAAAATATTTTGACAAAAAATATCACTTTTAGACCAAAAACCTTTAAAAAATAGTATTTTTTATTTGATGGATCGGATTTTTGGGTCGGATCGGCTAAAAGTACTACATTTTTGAAAAAATGTAAAAAAAAAAATAAACGGGCCACCCGTTTATCCCACGGACTAGCCCGTTTAATCCGTCATTTTTTTTGGGTTAATCGGGTTCAGCACATTTTGTAACACTGATGAGCGGATAATTTATACGCTTTTTGGCATTGTTTTTAGTATGTTTTTAGTACATTTTAGTTAGTGTTTATTATGTTTTTATTAGTTTTTAAATAAAAATCACTTTTCTGGGCTTTACTATGAGTTTGTATATTTTTCTATGATTTCAGGTATTTTCTAGTTGAAATTGAGGGACCTGAGCAAAAACCTGATTCAGAGGCTGAAAAAGGACTGCAGATGCTGTTGGATTCTGACCTCCCTGCACTCGAAGTGGATTTTCTAGAGCTACAGAAGCTCAATTGGCGCGCTCTCAATTGCGTTGGAAAGTAGACATCTTGGGCTTTCCAGCAATATATAATAGTCCATACTTTGCCCGAGATTTGATGGCCCAAACAGGCGTTCCAAGTCAGCTCAAGAATTCTGGCGTTTAACTCCAGAACTGGCACAAAAGCTGGAGTTAAACGCCCAAACTGGCATAAAAGCTGGCGTTTAACTCCAAGAAATGTCTCTACACATGAAAGCTTCAATGCTCAGCCCAAGCACACACCAAGTGGGCCCCGGAAGAGGAATTTTACAATAAACACCCTAGCTTACTCATTTTCTGTAACCCTAGGTCACTACTTTACTATAAATACTACTTTCAGTGATTCATATTGTACCTCATGACATTCTACACATTTCTTATTGTATTTTCTACGGCATGAGTCTCTAAACCCTATTGTTGGGGGTGAGGAGCTCTGCTGTTCTTCATGAATTAATGCAATTACTACTGTTTTCCATTCTATCACGCTTGCTTCTATTCTAAGATATTCATTCGCTCTTCAACCTGATGAATGTGATGATCCGTAACAATCATCATCATTCTCACCTATGAACACGTGCCTGATAACCACCTCCGTTCTACATGCAATCAAGCTTGAATATGTATCTCTTGGGTTTCTAATCTAAGATTGGAACCTTCGTGGTATAAGCTAGAATTATTGGTGGCCATTCCTGAGATCCGGAACGTCTAAACCTTGTCTGTGGTATTCTGAGTAGAATCCGGGAAGGGATGGCTGTGACGAGCTTCAAACTCACGATTGTTGGGCGTGTGACAGACGCAAAAGGATCAATGGATCCTATTCCAGCATGATCGAGAACCGACAGATGATTAGTCATGCGGTGACAGCGCATTTGGAACGTTTTCATTGAGAGGACGGGAAGTAGCCATTGACAACGGTGATGCCCAACATAAAGCTTGCCATGGAAGGAGCCTTGCATGCATGAAGAAGAAGATAGTAGGAAAGCAGAGATTCAGAAGACAAAGCATCTCCAAAGCCTCAACCTGTTCTTCATTACTGCATAACAAGTATTTATTTCATGTTCTTTTACTTTTTACAATTAAATCTGAGAACTATTGATATCCTGACTAAGAGTTACAAGATAACCATAGCTTGCTTCAAGCCGACAATCTCCGTGGGATCGACCCTTATTCACGTAAGGTATTACTTGGATGACCCAGTGCACTTGCTGGTTAGTTGTGCGGAGTTACAAAAGTGTGATTGTAATTTCGTGCACCAAGTTTTTGGCGCCGTTGCCGGGGATTGTTCGAGTTTGGAAAACTGACGGTTTATCTTGTTGCTTAGATTAGGAATATTTTATTTTTGTTGGTTTAGAGTCTTTTATTTGAGTTTAGTTTCATAATTTAAGTTTGGTGTAAATTGCATAATTTTATTTTTTTTAATTTTTCGAAATTGCATGTCCTTAGTTCTTTCTTGATTTTAAAAAAAAATTCTAAGTTTGGTGTCTTCTTTGTGTTTTCCTTTAAATTTTCGAAAATTGGTGTTTTATTTTCTAAAAATTTTAAGTTTGGTGTCCCTTGTGCTTTTATTTATTTAAAAATTTTTCAAAAAATTGTTCTTGGTGTTCATCTTGATCTTCAAAGTGTTCTTGGTGTTCATCTTGACATTCAAAGTTTTCTTGTTTGTTCTCTTTGTTTTGATCTAAAATTTCTAAGTTTAGTGTCATTTTGTTTTTTTCTCTTTCCTCATTAAAATTCAAAAATAAAAAAAAATATCTTTTCCTTATTTTACTCATAATTTTCGAAATTTGGCATTAAAGTAGTCAAATATTTTCAAAATCATATCTTTTCTTTTTAGTCAAGTCAAAATTCTAATTTCAAAAATTGATCTTTTCAAATTTTTTTTAAAAATCAAATCTTTTTAATTTCTTCAATCATATCTTTTCAATCATATCTTTCTGATTGCTAATTTCAAAATCCTTTTAATTAATTAATTAATTTAGTTTTCAATTTACTTTTATTTTATTTTATTTTATTTTCTCTTTTTCGAAATTTTATTTTAGTTTTCTTTTATTTTATTTTATTCTATTTTAATTTCGGTCACTTTTAATTAAATAAAAATAAAAAATAAAAATATAAAAATATAATTTATTTGCAATTCATATCAATTCCCTTTTCTCCATCATGGACATAAGTAGAAATGAACAGTCCAGAAGGACTCTGGGGTCATATGCTAACCCCATTACAGCTGCATATGGGAGTAGCATTTGTATACCTCCCATCAAAGCAAGCAGCTTTGAGCTAAATCCTCAGCTCATTATCATGGTACAGCAAAATTGCCAGTATTCTGGTCTTCCACAGGAAGAACCTACTGAGTTTTTGGCACAATTCTTACAAATTGCTGACATAGTACGTGATAAAGAAGTGGATCAGGATGTCTACAGATTATTATTGTTTCTATTTGCTATAAAAGATCAAGCTAAGAGGTGGTTAAATAACCAACCCACAGCAAGCATAAAAATATGGAGACAGTTGACAGACAAGTTCCTGAATCAATTTTACCCTCCAAAAAGGATGACACAGCTAAGACTAGACATCCAAGGCTTTAAACAAGAGGATCATGAATCTCTTTATAATGCCTGGGAAAGGTACAGAGGGATGCTAAGAAAATACCCCTCTGAAATGTTTTCAGAGTGGGTACAGTTAGACATCTTCTACTATGGGCTTACAGAAAAAGCTCAAATGTCCCTAGACCACTCAGCTGGTGGATCTATACACATGAGAAAAATAATTGAAGAAGCTCAAGAGCTCATAGATATAGTTGCTAGAAATCAACATCTGTACTCAAACAGTGAGTCCTCCATAAAAGAAAAGGCTGTGGCAGTAACTACTGATCCTAATCCTCAAGAACAGATTGTTGAACTTAATTAGCAATTACTCCTTATGACAAAACAATTAGAAGAATTCAAAGAGATGCTCCAAGACACTAAAAATGCTAACAAGAATATAGAAGCACAATTGAATCAGACAAGACAGCAGCTATCTAAACAGATAACAGAAGAATGCCAAGATGTCTAACTAAGGAGCGGGAAGACATTGGATAACTCAGCTCAAAGTAGCAAAAAGTCAAGAAAGGAACAAATGACAGAGGATGACCAAACCACTGCCCAAAATCCCTCTGAGGACATTAAGAGCCCAGATAGGAACAACTCTGGCGTTCAAACGCCAGAAAAGGGGGAAAAACTGGCGTTAAACGCCCAATGGATGCCCAAATCTGGCGTTCAAATGCCAGAAAAGGGTGGGAACCTGGCGTTAAACACCCATTCAGCCCCCATTCCTGGCGTTCAAACGCCAATGAGGGATCAGACACCTGCAAGTGCTGATAGTAACCCCTCTAAGAAGGCTTCTCCAACCACTTCTGTAGGGAATAAACCTGCAGTAACTAAGGTTGAAGAATATAAAGCCAAGATGCCTTATCCTCAGAAGCTCTGCCAAGCGGAACAGGATAAACAATTTGCCCGCTTTGCAGACTATCTCAGGATTCTTGAAATAAAGATTCCGTTTGCAGAGGCACTTGAGCAAATACCTTCTTATGCTAAGTTCATGAAAGAGATCTTAAGTCATAAGAAGGATTGGAGAGAAACTGAAAAAGTGTTTCTCATTGAAGAATGCAGTGCAGTCATTCTGAAAAGCTTACCAGAGAAGCTTCAAGATCCAGGAAGCTTTATGATACCATGCACATTAGAGGGTGCTTGTACCAAGACAGCCCTATGTGACCTGGGAGCAAGTATTAACCTAATACCTGCATCTACTATTAGAAAGCTTGGCTTGACTGAAGAAGTAAAACCAACCCGAATATGTCTTCAACTTCCTGATGGCTCCATTAAATACCCATCAGGCATCATTGTGGACATGATTGTCAAGGTTGGGCCATTTGCCTTTCCCACTGATTTTGTAGTGCTGGAAATGGAGGAGCACAAGAGTGCAACTCTCATTCTAGGAAGACCTTTCCTAGCAACTGGACGAACTCTTATTGATGTACAAAAAGGGGAAGTGACCCTGAGAGTCAATGAGGATGAGTTCAAGTTAAATGCTGTCAAAGCTATGCAGCATCCAGACCCATCAAATGACTGCATGAGCACTGATATTATTGACACTTTGGTGGAAGAGATCAATATGACTGAGAGTCTTGAATCAGAGCTAGAGGACATCTTTAAAGATGTTCAGCCTGGTCTGGAGGAGATAAAAGAACCTCTAAAAATCCCTCAGGAAGAGGAGAAACCTCCTAAACCCGAGCTCAAACCATTACCACCATCCCTGAAATATGCATTTCTGGGAGAAGATGATACTTTTCCAGTGATTATAAGCTCTGCTTTAAATCCACAAGAAGAGAAAGCACTAATTCAAGTGCTAAAGACACACAAGACAGCTCTTGGGTGGTCCATAAGTGATCTTAAGGGCATTAGCCCAGCAAGATGTATGCACAAGATCCTATTGGAGGATGATGCTAAGCCAGTGGTTCAACCACAGAGGCGGCTAAATCCAGCCATGAAGGAAGTGGTGCAGAAAGAGGTCACTAAGTTGCTAGAGGCTGGGATTATTTATCCTATTTCTGATAGCCCCTGGGTGAGCCCTGTCCAAGTTGTCCCCAAGAAAGGAGGCATGACAGTGGTTCATAATGAAAAGAATGAACTGGTTCCCACAAGAACAATTATAGGGTGGCATATGTGTATTGATTACAGAAGGCTCAATACAGCCACCAGAAAGGATCATTTTCCTTTACCATTCATAGACCAAATGCTAGAAAGACTAGCAGGTCATGAATACTACTGCTTTTTGGATGGCTATTCAGGCTACAACCAAATTGCAGTGGATCCTCAAGACCAAGAGAAAACAGCATTCACATGTCCATCTGGAGTATTTGCTTACAGAAGAATGCCTTTTGG